>NC_068429.1:22463016-22728016 GCF_023373465.1 Oncorhynchus keta
TCAATTTGTCACAGCTAATGGTGGAAGGCGTCGGCGTCTCAAACCCCGTAACCAGAGAAGGCTCGGCCTCTGACTCTGACTCGTTGCTTAATGGGGAGAACTGGTTGAAAGTTTCTGTCGGCTGAATGTGCGACACCGGTTCAGCATTCCTACAGCATTTCCCTACAGAAGCCATGAGAAAGTTGTCCGGCTGCGGAGACTGTGTGAGGGGATTTATACTACTATCTGTACGTATTGGTGGCACAGACGCTGTTTCATCCTTTCCTACACTTAAATTGTTCTTGCTTAAAACCATTGCATCTGAAGCTGGGCTTGCAGCACAGATATCCTAACCAAAAGGCGATAGTTCTCCTGTATATTATGAGTACAGCGACTGCAATTAAAAGGCATAATGTTAATGTTACCCAGATAAAGTGTCCGGAGTGAAAAAGTTGAATGAAAAAAGTAGAGCAAGGAAAATGAAATAACAAAAATAGAACCAAGACTTTGGTAAATGTGTTAAATGAAGATTGATTAACGGTTATAAAATAAAATAAAAACTGTCAAGTTAGTCACGTAGCCAAGTAGCAACAAACAGCACAGAGACAAGTGACGCGCTCAAATGGAAGTGACGAGCACTCGCGAATCCAAGGAAGGGTGTCCAAATATGTGATGGTTACCTCTCTCACCACTGTAGTCAGGCTCAGAACCTGTTCTCGCATTGACATCTCCACAAAGAAGCACTTTACCCTCTGCCTGAAATGGAATGATTTCTGTATGGAAATCGTCAAAAAACAGATCATTATAATATGATGAATCTGAAGGAGGAGCATAAGCTGCACATATGTATACATCATTGTCACTATAGATTCTACCTTTGTTCAGTTTTAGACAAATGTGGTTAGTACCTTTTTTCATTTCATTCAGTGCTAAATCCTGTCTATGCCAAATGTCCCGGCCCCGTTGAACATTTTTATTGATTGATGGTGGTAAACTTTCCCTAATAGCCTGAGGGACACTGAGTATGAATGTCTCCACGTCGCCATGTTTACAGTAGGATTATGATGTCCTGTCCCTTTATGTTTTTTTTTTTAGAAATGACGGATTTGTTAGAACCAAAATGTGAAGAGTATAGGCCCTGGATATTCCAAGAACTGATAGTTATTGATCTCATGTATAATGAGAGAGAGAGAGAGAGAGAGAGAGAGAGAGAGAGAGAGAGAGAGAGAGAGAGAGAGAGAGAGAGAGAGAGAGAGAGTGTGAGAATTAAAGGGTCTGTCTTGTTCAGTAGTCTGCATATTGAATGCAGTAGCTGGCGCACTTCTGCAATGTCTGATAGTTCTGAGGTTACCTCAGCAGATGTAGGCTGAATGATCTGAATGATACATTGTGTGGACTGCATCATGTGGTCCACTTCTCTGAAGGACAGTGTTCTGCCTGACCTTAGAGTAGTGGTCAGTGCTGTGCTGTGGTCTAGTAGAGCTGTGTTGTGATGGGCCGGGTCTAGTAGAGCTGTGTTGTGATGGGCCGGGCCTGGTCGTGCTGTGTTGTGATGGGCCGGGCCTGGTCGTGCTGTCCGGTGGCGGGTCTGTTCTGGTAAATCTGTGCTGTGGTGGGCCGGTCTAGTAAAGCCGTGTCTGGTTTTTCTCTTCTAGGGATGGTGGGGGAAGTGTTGTTTCAGAAAGTGGAGCGGGGGGCCTCTGCTGCTGGGGTGATGGGTGTGTGGGTCCCTGTCAAGTGTTGCATCCTTTAGGTCCTTAGAAAAGTTTCTGACACTGTCCTGATCAAGGTGTACATTATCGTATAAGTGTTCACGTGTCAGAGTGGGATGATGAGCCATCCTGACGTTGAGCAGTGAGGCACAGTCCACAGTGATCTATTTTGTCAGTCAACTGTCCTGTGAAGTCTTTTCTTGGTAGGAGTGTTGTTGGGAACATAGCCTGTTTCCGCTCTGCCACTCTTCTCAGATATATTTTCACCTTTGGCACAATGGTTGTTTGTGCCAGTCTGGATGATGATGTTGTCACGTGTCTTTCCTGGACCAAGGACTTCCCATTTGAATTGATAAGGATTGCAGTTGTGGGTGGTTGTCTGGATGGAGCAGACTGGGAGGCTGGTGTTCTGACCTGGGCTGGAGCAGACTGGGAGGCTGGTAGGCTGACCTGGGCTTGAGCAGAATGTGCCGTAGCAGAATGGGAGGCTGGTAGGCTGACCTGGGCTGGAGAAGAATGTGCCGTAGCAGATTGGGAGGCTGGTAGGCTGACCTGGGCTGGAGCAGACTGGGAGGCTGACCTGGGCTTGAGCAGAATGTGCCGTAGCAGATTGGGAGGCTGGTAGGCTGACCTGGGCTGGAGCAGACTGGGAGGCTGACCTGGGCTTGAGCAGAATGTGCCGTAGCAGACTGGGAGGCTGGTAGGCTGACCTTGGCTGGAGCAGACTGGGAGGCTGACCTGGGCTTGAGCAGAATGTGCCGTAGCAGACTGGGAGGCTGGTAGGCTGACCTGGGCTGGAGCAGACTGGGAGGCTGACCAGGGCTTGAGCAGAATGTGCCGTAGCAGACTGGGAGGCTGGTAGGTTGACCTGGGCTGAAGCGGACTGGTAGGCCGGTGCAGTGTTATCAGGCTGTGTGGTGGAGGCCATGCTGGTTATGTTGGTCTCAGGTTCTGCCTGTGTTGTACCAAGCTGGTGGACATGTTCTCTAGATGCAGAGGACATAATGACTAGCTTCTGGTTGAGGGTGTCAATGTACCTCTCTCTTTGCTCTAGCTCTTTTATTGTTGTGCTCAGATGGTCTCTGAGGTCATCATTTGTCTGACTCAGTTTGTCCATTCTGCTTTCTAATTTAGCAATAGATGCTCTGCTCTCCTCCCTGAACTGTTTCGTCTCTTCTTTTAGCTTCTGGACAGTGTCATCATCTTGGTGCTTGTTCTCTCTGAGTTCTATGACCTCTGCTTCAACTAGAGAGAGAGTGTTGTGGAAATGTTGCATAGCAGGTGTTCTTGGTGTTTTAGGCATGTTCTTGGCTCTGTCTGCTGCAGGTGAGGTAGGTAGAAGGACTCTGAGCAGCAAGAATCCCATGAGCTTTTTCAGAAATGCTGATCTGACAGCCTTGGCTGATGCCTCTCTTTATTGGAGAAAGGGGAATGGTTGCAAATAACCCTTTTCCATATGTGCCCTCATTTGGTATTAAATATAAAATGTGTTCTTGTTTTGTCATGGTTCTGTTCCATCATCAAACCTTTGAAACTTTTATAAGCTTTCTCCATTTGGATGTCTGGTGGGTAAACAATTTCCATAGCAACACTGGTGATGTTGGCTACAATGTTGCAATAGGAGCCTACCTTTTCCAAAGCAGCATTGTTTCTTGTGTTATTGTCTCTAGTGCCTTGAGAGAACTGTTTTACATTGATGTTCTTTGGTCTTTTGTACTTATTTAGTCTTTTATATTGTTTTGTTAACTAGCTATTTTTTTGTTGGCTAGCTAGCATATTTTAGGAGAGTCCCTAGCAATGGCTTAGCAGCTGGTAAGCAATCCAGCTAGCTAAGCTAACTGCACAAACAGATACTTCGAATGTACTTCACTATAAAAACCATGTCAATTTCAACATTAGTAGGATAATCTTTTTTTCAGCTGCTGCTGCTCAATATGAAACTCTCTCTCTTTCTCTCTCTCTCTCTCTCTCTCTCTCTCTCTCTCTCTCTCTCTCTCTCTCTCTCTCTCTCTCTCTCTCTCTCTCTCTCTCTCTCTCTCTCTCTCTCTCTCTCTCTCACTCTCTCTCTCTGGTCATACATTTGGCAGGAGATCAGTTCGCAATTGTAAATGATCAACTTGCCTACCTGGTTAAATAAAGGTGAAATAAAATTCAAATAAAATTAAAAAATTAGGAAGTGCAGCTCAGTTTCCACCTCATGTTGTGGGCAGTGTGCCTTTCTCAATTGAGTCTGTACATAGTCAAAGCTTTTCTTATTGTTGGGTCAGTGACAGTAGTCACAGTGGTCAGATATTCTGCCACTGTGTACTCTCTGTTTAGAGCCAAACACCTTTCTAGTTCAGTTTTTTTGTAAATTATTTCCTCTGTCTGTCTGTCTGTCTGGGAGGGAGGGAGGGAGGGTTCCACCTACACCTCTTAGATCAATAACAAAACGCCCCCAGAAACTCAGCCTATTAAATCCCTGTAGGATCAGTCTCCTAGTCTCTCAGCAGAGAGTTTACCCCACTTCTGACATAGCAGGGACTCCACAGCATTACTTATTTTAGTATTTTAGATTCTTTAAAGTAGCCACCCTTTGCCATTGATGACGCCCAGCCCTAACCCAAGTCTATAATGGATGGCTCCGAGTGTTCATCAGAGAGACAAATTATACTTTCTTCCACCTCTTGTTTACATAGCAACACAATAACATGCAAGTGTTCAATCAAGACTCTCCCAGCTCATTCAAATGCACTGAATACACTCAAATGAAATCTTACACTCACACATAACACACGCACGCACGCACGCACGCACGCACGCACGCACGCACGCACGCACGCACGCACGCACAAACACACACACACACACACACACACACACACACACACACACACACACACACACACACACACACACACACACACACACACACACACACACGCACGCACACACACACACACACACACACACACACACACACACACACACACACACACACACACACACACACATCCTTCATTGCATGCTCTTGCCACACTGCGAGGCATACTGTATCTGTATTCTGCTCACGCAGCAGAGATCTGGGGAGGGCTGCATCTGTCCAAAGAGAGCAGAAAAATAGAAGAACACTGAATCCTGGGAGGCTATTGTACTCTTTATGTTTTGTCCTTTTTTTGGTCACGCACACTCGTTTTACATGGCTGGAGCAGGAAGGGGTAGGTTGGGGCCTTCCTATACAATCAGCAATCAACCAGAACTCTTCCCTCGGTACTCTTCACTACTCTCCCCTCTTCCCCTCCTCTCATCTTCATTCAGCCTCCTTATCCTCTGCCCCCTGGCCCATGCTAGGTCCCCACCCTATTCAGCCCTGTGTCATCACAAAGCACCTCTGAAGACTCTCAGCATCTGCCAGTCTCCCTGTCCACCCCTCGCTCCTCTCACCCCTCCTCATCTCTTTCCCTGTGCCCCACCTCACTCCTCTCATCCCTCCTCATCTCTCTCCTTTCCCCCCTCACTCATCTCACCCCTTCCAGGCCCCCCTCGCTCCTCTCACCCCTCCTCATCTCTCTCCCTGTGCCCCACCTCGCTCCTCTCACCCCTCCTGATCTCTCACCCTAGCCTCCACCTAGCCCCTGACCCCTATAACCTGCATCCACCTGAACCTCAGTGTCATCACAAAGCACCTCAACCCAGGCAGCAGCATCTCTGCTGTAGAAGAAGATAAATTATGCCCCAATCATGTCTGGCATCATCTGCCCTCAGGTCATCTCTGCTTCTGACAGCAGCGAGGTTAGAGGTCAGAGGCATGCACCAATTACAGTGAGAGGAGGGAGGGAAGGAGGAAGAGAGGACAGAACAGGGTCTTGATGGTGTTGGAGTTTTATTCTCCTGGTGTTTAATAGAGAGATAGATAGAATGATAGGTGATATCTCTGTGGCTCATTAGCAAGGGAAGGGTTGCGGGGAGTCATCAGTAGCTCTGCATGTCAATGTCAACCCTCCAACCCCTCCACCATGCAGGAGAGGGGGAGGAAGGGAAGAAAGGATAGCGGGAGAAATGGAGTGAGGAATGTTCTTCAGATCTCTCTCTCTCTCTCTCGTTTGTTTCTCTCTCTTTTGGCTATCTCGCTCTCCCTCTCTCGGCTATCTCGCTCTCCCTCGCTCTCTCTCTCTCTCTCTCTCTCTCTCTCTCTCTCTCTCTCTCTCTCTCTCTCTCTCTCTCTCTCTCTCTCTCTCTCTCTCTCTCTCTCTCTCGTTTGTCTCTCTCTCTCTTGGCTACCTCGCTTTCCCTCTCTCGGCTATCTCGCTCTCCTCTCTCTCTCTCTCTCTCTCTCTCTCTCTCTCTCTCTCTCTCTCTCTCTCTCTCTCTCTCGTTTGTCTCTCAATTCAATTCAATTCAATTCAAGGGCTTTATTGGCATGGGAAACGTGTTAACATTGCCAAAGCAAGTGAGGTAGACAACATACAAAGTGAATATATAAAGTGAAAAACAACAAAAATTAACAGTAAACATTACACATACAACAGTTTCAAAACAGTAAAGACATTACAAATGTCATATATATATATATATATATATATATATATATATATATATATATATATATACATATATATACATATATACATACATATATATATATATATATATATATATATATATATATACATATACATATACATATATATATATACATACATACATACATATATATATATATATACATACATATACACATACATATATATATATATACATATATATATATATATATATATATACATATATATATATATATATATATATATATATACACATACACAATGTACAAATAATTCAAGGACACAAGATAAAATAAATAAGCATAAATATGGGTTGTATTTACAATGGTGTTTGTTCTTCACTGGTTGCCCTTTTCTCGTGGCAACAGGTCACAAATCTTGCTGCTGTGATGGCACACTGTGGAATTTCACCCAGTAGGTATGGGAGTTTTTCAAAATTGGATATGTTTTCGAATTCTTTGTGGATCTGTGTGATCTGGGGAAATATGTCTCTCTAATATGGTCATACATTGGGCAGGAGGTTAGGAAGTGCAGCTCAGTTTCCACCTCATTTTGTGGGCAGTGAGCACATAGCCTGTCTTCTCTTGAGAGCCATGTCTGCCTACGGCGGCCTTTCTCAATAGCAAGGCTATGCTCACTGAGTCTGTACATAGTCAAAGCTTTCCTTAATTTTGGGTCAGTCACAGTGGTCAGGTATTCTGCCGCTGTGTACTCTCTGTGTAGGGCCAAATAGCATTCTAGTTTGCTCTGTTTTTTTGTTAATTCTTTCCAATGTGTTAAGTAATTATCTTTTTGTTTTCTCATGATTTGGTTGGGTCTAATTGTGCTGTTGTCCTGGGGCTCTGTAGGGTGTGTTTGTGTTTGTGAACAGAGCCCCAGGACCAGTTTGCTTAGGGGACTCTTCTCCAGGTTCATCTCTCTGTTTGTGATGGCTTTGTTATGGAAGGTTTGTGAATCGCTTCCTTTTAGGTGGTTGTAGAATTTAATGGCTCTTTTCTGGATTTTGATAATTAGTGGGTATCGGCCTAATTCTGCTCTGCATGCATTATTTGGTGTTTTACGTTGTACACGGAGGATATTTTTGCAGAATTCTGCGTGCAGAGTCTCAATTTGGTGTTTGTCCCATTTTGTGAAGTCTTGGTTGGTGAGCGGACCCCAGACCTCACAACCATAAAGGGCAATGGGCTCTATGACTGATTCAAGTATTTTTAGCCAAATCCTAATTGGTATGTTGAAATTTATGTTTCTTTTGATGGCATAGAATGCCCTTCTTGCCTTGTCTCTCAGATCGTTCACACCTTTGTGGAAGTTACCTGTGGCGCTGATGTTTAGGCCAAGGTATGTATAGTTTTTTGTGTGCTCTAGGGCAACAGTGTCGAGATGGAATTTGTATTTGTGGTCCTGGTGACTCGACCTTTTTTGGAACACCATTATTTTGGTCTTACTGAGATTTACTGTCAGGGCCCAGGTCTGACAGAATCTGTGCATAATAATAATAATAATAATATATGCCATTTAGCTGACGCTTTTATCCAAAGCGACTTACAGTCATGTGTGCATACATTCTACGTATGGGTGGTCCCGGGAATCGAACCCACTACCCTGGCGTTACAAGCGCCATGCTCTACCAACTGAGCCACAGCTGCTGTAGGCCCTCCTTGGTTGGTGACAGAAGCACCAGATCATCAGCAAACAGCAGACATTTGACTTCGGATTCTAGCAGGGGGAGGCCGGGTGCTGCAGACTTTTCTAGTGCCCGCGCCAGTTCGTTGATATATATGTTGAAGAGGGTGGGGCTTAAGCTGCATCCCTGTCTAACCCCACGACCCTGTGTGAAGAAATGTGTGTGTTTTTGCCAATTTTAACCGCACACTTGTTGTTTGTGTACATGGATTTTATAATGTCATATGTTTTACCCCCAACACCACTTTCCATCAGTTTGTATAGCAGACCCTCATGCCAAATTGAGTCGAAGGCTTTTTGAAATCAACAAAGCATGAGAAGACTTTGCCTTTGTTTTGGTTTGTTTGGTTGTCAATTAAGGTGTGCAGGGTGAATACATGGTCTGTTGTACGGTAATTTGGTAAAAAGCCAATTTGACATTTGCTCAGTACATTGTTTTCATTGAGGAAATGTACGAGTCTGCTGTTAATAATAATGCAGAGGATTTTCCCAAGGTTACTGTTGACACATATTCCACGGTAGTTATTGGGGTCAAATTTGTCTCCACTTTTGTGGATTGGGGTGATCAGTCCTTGGTTCCAAATATTGGGGAAGATGCCAGAGCTAAGTATGATGTTAAAGAGTTTTAGTATAGCCAATTGGAATTTGTTGTCTGTATATTTGATCATTTCATTGAGGATACCATCGACACCACAGGCCTTTTTGGGTTGGAGGGTTTTTATTTTGTCCTGTAACTCATTCAATGTAATTGGAGAATCCAGTGGGTTCTGGTAGTCTTTAATAGTTGATTCTAAGATCTGTAGTTGATCATGTATATGTTTTTGCTCTTTGTTCTTTGTTATAGAACCAAAAAGATTGGAGAAGTGGTTTACCCATACATCTCCATTTTGGATAGATAATTCTTCGTGTTGTTGTTTGTTTAGTGTTTTCCAATTTTCCCAGAAGTGGTTAGAGTCTATGGATTCTTCAATTGCATTGAGCTGATTTCTGACATGCTGTTCCTTCTTTTTCCGTAGTGTGTTTCTGTATTGTTTTAGTGATTCACCATAGTGAAGGCGTAGACTCAGGTTTTCCGGGTCTCTATGTTTTTGGTTGGACAGGTTTCTCAATTTCTTTCTTAGATTTTTGCATTCCTCATCAAACCATTTGTCATTATTGTTAATTTTCTTCGGTTTTCTATTTGAGATTTTTAGATTTGATAGGGAAGCTGAGAGGTCAAATATACTGTTAAGATTTTCTACTGCCAAGTTTACACCTTCACTATTACAGTGGAACGTTTTACCCAGGAAATTGTCTAAAAGGGATTGAATTTGTTGTTGCCTAATTGTTTTTGGTAGGTTTCCAAACTGCATTCATTCCACCTATAGCATTTCTTAATGTTACTCAGTTCCTTTGGCTTTGATGCCTCGTGGTTGAGTATTGCTCTGTTTAAGTAGACTGTGATTTTGCTGTGGTCTGATAGGGGTGTTAGTGGACTGACTGTGAACGCTCTGAGAGATTCTGGGTTGAGGTCAGTGATAAAGTAGTCTACAGTACTACTGCCAAGAGATGAGCTATAGGTGTATCTACCATAGGAGTCCCCTCGAAGCCTACCGTTGACTATGTACATACCCAGCGTGCGACAGAGCTGCAGGAGTTGTGACCCGTTTTTGTTGGTTATGTTGTCATAGTTGTGCCTAGGGGGCATATGTGGGAGGGGATGCTGTCACCTCCAGGCAGATGTTTGTCCCCTGTGTGCTGAGGGTGTCAGGTTCTTGTCCGGTTCTGGCATTTAGGTCGCCACAGACTAGTACATGTCCCTGGGCCTGAAATGATTGATTTCGCCCTCCAGGATGGAGAAGCTGTCTTCATTAAAATATGGGGATTCTAGTGGGGGATATAGGTAGCACACAGGAGGACATTTTTCTCTGTTAGGATAATTTCCTTTTGAATTTCTAGCCAAATGTAGAATGTTCCTGTTTTGATTAATTTAATGGAGTGAGTTAGGTCTGCTCTATACCAAATTAGCATACCCCCTGAGTCCCTTCCCTGTTTCACACCTGGTAGTTTGGTGGATGGGACTACCAGCTCTCTGTAACCTAGAGGGCAACCAGTGGGTCCGTCTCCTCTATACCAGGTTTCTTGCAGGATGACAATGTCTGTGTTACCGATTTCTTTGGTGAAGTCCGGGTTTCTGCTCTTTAGGCCAAAGGCAGATGACCTCAGGCCTTGGATATTCCAGGATGATATAGTGAAGGCTTTTTGTTCCATAGAATGTCCAATGTTGTTGGTCGTGTGGTTTGGCCTCAGGCCAGTAAGTGTGAGCAGAGCCTGCTGAGCATCTGGTACATGCTATTGGCTTGGGCGAGTGTGAGAGTGGGGGTTGGGACTGTTTGCCCGCTCACTACCTGGGCGTATGTGTGGCTTCCATGTTGAGGCCCTCTTTGCGGGGGTGGGGTGCATGGGGTGGGCAGGAGTGGCATAGGTCTGATCTGAGGGGGCCTAAATGGGGTGTGGGCATGGTTGACGTGGGGGGTGTTGATTGGTTGGGGTGGGGGTGTGGATGTGTCTGGGTGTACTGTGGTCTGGATGTAATTCCTCTTGGCGTGGGTCCTCTATGTGTAGGTCCAGGGGGTCCTGCAGGTCTGGGAGGGTGTCTCGCTGGTCTGGGTGGAGAGTCTATTGATCTGTTGCTCCTGTGTGAAGTGTTGGGGATACGTTTGAGAGCGATGTCCTTTAGGGTCCTCTCTTGGCTATCTCACTCTCTCTGTCTCTGTCTCTGTGTCTCTCTCTCTCTCTCTCTCTCTCTCTCTCTCTCTCTCTCTCTCTCTCTCTCTCTCTCTCTCTCTCTCTCTCTCTCTCTCTCTCTCTCTCTCTCTCTCTCTCTCTCTCTCTCTCTCTCGCTCTCTCTCACTCTCTCTATCCTCTCTCTCGCTCTCTCTCACTCTCTCTATCCTCGATCTCGCTCTCTCTGATGATTGTTAGGGCTGACTCACTGACTAGAGGAGCTGTTTGTTGAATCCTCAGAGATCATGTAACTTTTCCGTGGATGACAACACACACACACTGTTCATGCAGACATTAATCTCACACACTCACGCAGGCATTCACACACACACACACGCACGCACACACAGTGGTAGTGTGATTATATGGACTCTGTACCTAGCTAGTAGGAAGGTCACAGCTTGGAGGGGTCCAGGGGAAACACTCTGCATAAAACTCTCGTTAACTGTCTTTGTTTCTGCTGTTACCATGAAGAAATAAGCCCATTATTCCTGCCTGTGTCAGCTGCACAGCTCTCCATCTCTATCCATCCATCCACGGTTAGTTTGGCTCCTTTATCTATTTCCTCTGATGCTGTATTTGACATTTTCCCTGCAAAAAACATTATTTCCCCCTGCATTGTTTTTACAGTCTTGCTTCCTTGTAGTTTGGTACGTATACCCTAAATAATAGAATGGAAAGTGCATCTGATGTGCCTTCTGTACATTGTTTGTTCTCAAAGATGTCGCTATTGTTGAGGTATTCGGTTGCATTGTATGAAAGTGGTTTCCAACAATGCTTTGTTGTGGAATCAGAATTCTAGCCCAGCCTGGAAGTGACTGTCAGTATCTTTTGTTTCTTGAGACAGGTGCCAATAGATCCAACCACGGAGAAAGGCTTGTCAGTTTTCATATCCTAGGACATCTCACAGCCCTCCTGAAGCACAGCAGTGCGCCATTTAGAGCTGGCTTAATGATTATTTGATATGTTGCGTGACGGTGGGAATGTCTCCATGCACAATGATTCATCAGAAAGGCTTTCTGTTGTGACATGACGGCTCCAGAGTCAGACCAGTCTACCGTATATCTGAAGTGGCACATGGTTTTACTTCGGCAGAAACAATGACAAAAGACTGGAAAACAAGCATACATTGATACTCCATGGTTATGGTATATCAAATTTTAGTACATCTGATCCCCCTCTATATTCCATACTGGGCTATGTTAAAAGAGAAAGCTGGTATTCTTCTCTTTCCCTTTCTGTCCCTCTCTCCCCTTTGAGAGGCAAGTCATACTGGGCCAAACAAGAGTATTTACCTGCCAGGGTCCTGACCGGGACCAACAGGTCTGACCATATCACCCCAATGTTTGCCCAACTCCACTGGCTGCCCAACTCCACTGGCTGCCCAACTCCACTGGCTGCCCAACTCCACTGGCTGCCCAACTCCACTGGCTGCCCAACTCCACTGGCTGCCCAACTCCACTGGCTACCTACCCAACTCCACTGGCTACCGGCCCAACTCCACTAGCTACCTACCCAACTCCACTGGCTGCCCAACTCCACTGGCTACCTACCCAACTCCACTGGCTACCTACCCAACTCCACTGGCTGCCCAACTCCACTAGCTACCTACCCAACTCCACTGGCTACCTACCCAACTCCACTAGCTACCTACCCAACTCCACTGGCTGCCCAACTCCACTGGCTACCTACCCAACTCCACTAGCTACCTACCCAACTCCACTAGCTACCTACCCAACTCCACTGGCTACCTACCCAACTCCACTGGCTGCCCAACTCCACTAGCTACCTACCCAACTCCACTGGCTACCTACCCAACTCCACTAGCTACCTACCCAACTCCACTGGCTGCCCAACTCCACTAGCTACCTACCCAACTCCACTGGCTACCTACCCAACTCCACTGGCTACCTACCCAACTCCACTGGCTGCCCAACTCCACTAGCTACCTACCCAACTCCACTGGCTGCCCAACTCCACTAGCTACCTACCCAACTCCACTGGCTACCTACCCAACTCCACTGGCTGCCCAACTCCACTGGCTACCTACCCAACTCCACTGGCTGCCCAACTCCACTAGCTACCTACCCAACTCCACTGGCTACCGGCCCAACTCCACTAGCTACCTACCCAACTCCACTAGCTACCTACCCAACTCCACTAGCTACCTACCCAACTCCACTAGCTACCTACCCAACTCCACTGGCTACCTAACCAACTCCACTGGCTGCCCAACTCCACTGGCTACCTACCCAACTCCACTGGCTGCCCAACTCCACTAGCTACCTACCCAACTCCACTGGCTACCGGCCCAACTCCACTGGCTACCTACCCAACTCCACTGGCTGCCCAACTCCACTAGCTACCTACCCAACTCCACTGGCTACCTACCCAACTCCACTGGCTGCCCAACTCCACTGGCTACCTACCCAACTCCACTGGCTGCCCAACTCCACTAGCTACCTACCCAACTCCACTGGCTACCGGCCCAACTCCACTAGCTACCTACCCAACTCCACTAGCTACCTACCCAACTCCACTAGCTACCTACCCAACTCCACTAGCTACCTACCCAACTCCACTGGCTACCTACCCAACTCCACTGGCTGCCCAACTCCACTGGCTACCTACCCAACTCCACTGGCTGCCCAACTCCACTAGCTACCTACCCAACTCCACTGGCTACCGGCCCAACTCCACTGGCTACCTACCCAACTCCACTGGCTGCCCAACTCCACTAGCTACCTACCCAACTCCACTGGCTACCGGCCCAACTCCACTGGGTACCTACCCAACTCCACTGGCTGCCCAACTCCACTAGCTACCTACCCAACTCCACTGGCTACCGGCCCAACTCCACTGGCTACCTACCCAACTCCACTGGCTGCCCAACTCCACTAGCTACCTACCCAACTCCACTGGCTACCGGCCCAACTCCACTGGCTGCCCAACTCCACTGGCTGCCCAACTCCACTAGCTGCCCAACTCCACTGGCTACCTACCCAACTCCACTGGCTACCTACCCAACTCCACTGGGTACCTACCCAACTCCACTGGCTACCTACCCAACTCCACTGGCTACCGGCCCAACTCCACTGGCTACCGGCCCAACTCCACTGGCTACCGGCCCAACTCCACTGGCTACCGGCCCAACTCCACTGGCTACCGGCCCAACTCCACTGGCTACCGGCCCAACTCCACTGGCTGCTCATGCTTGTATTTAAAGACTTGAATGGATTGAGCCCCACCTACATCAGTGACCTCATCTCAATCAGTGAGCCACCTCATACTCGTTTTCCAATCAGCGATTCGCCTCATACTCGTTTTTGTCAATGAGCGAGCCACCTCGTACCTCATCTTTTCCAATTACTTTTCAAAACTGAATGGATGGATGGATTTATAAAACTTTATAAAACCAGCAGACTTCTCTCACTTTATAAATCCAGCAGACTTCTCTCACTTTATAAATCCAGCTGACTTCTCTCACTTTATAAATCCAGCTGACTTCTTTCACTTTATAAAACCAGCTGACTTCTCTCACTTTATAAAACCAGCTGACTTCTCTCACTTTATAAAACCAGCTGACTTCTCTCACTTTATAAAACCAGCTGACTTCTCTCACTTTATAAAACCAGCTGACTTCTCTCACTTTATAAAACCAGCAGACTTCTCTCACTTTATAAATCCAGCTGACTTCTCTCACTTTATAAAACCAGCAGACTTCTCTCACTTTATAAAACCAGCAGACTTCTCTCACTTTATAAAACCAGCAGACTTCTCTCACTTTATAAAACCAGCTGACTTCTCTCACTTTATAAAACCAGCTGACTTCTCTCACTTTATAAAACCAGCTGACTTCTCTGACTTTATAAAACCAGCAGACTTCTCTCACTTTATAAATCCAGCTGACTTCTCTCACTTTATAAAACCAGCAGACTTCTCTCACTTTATAAATCCAGCTGACTTCTCTCACTTTATAAAACCAGCTGACTTCTCTCACTTTATAAAACCAGCTGACTTCTCTCACTTTATAAAACCAGCTGACTTCTCTCACTTTATAAAACCAGCTGACTTCTCTCACTTTATAAAACCAGCTGACTTCTCTCTTATTAACTGGCAACAAAAAACTCAGTTGCGTATTTGTCTCACTCTCTCTCTTTCTCTCCCACGTTCTTCCTCTCAGAATAGAGCTAAGCACAGGAAAAACCATAGAGGAGAACCTTGTTCAATCTGCGTTCCAACAGACACCGGCAGACAAATTCACCTTTCGGCAGGACAGTAACCATAAACAAGGCCAAATATACACTGGAGTTGCTTGCCAAGACGACATTGAATGTTCCTGAAAATCTATGGCAAGACTTGAAAATGGCTGTCTAGCAATGATCAACAACCAAATTGACAGAGTTTGAAGTATTTCAAATGGAATAATGTGCAAATATTGTACAATCTAGGTGTGCAAATCTCTTAGGGACTTACACAGAAAGACGCACAGCTGTAATCGCTGTCAAAGGTGATTCTAACATGACTCAGGGGTGTGAATATTTAAATTGAATCTGTATTTCATTTTCAATACATTTGCGGAAAAATAATCAAATGAATGTATTTTGAATTCAGGCTGGAACGTAACAGAATGTGGAATATGTCAAGGGGTATGAATACTTTCTGAAGGCACTGTGTTAGTAAGTACAGGTATGTGTGTACTTGGATATGGGTGTATTGGTGTGTGTAATAATACTGTATGTAGGGCTACCTACATGCATGTGTTACTGTGCATGTCTGTCAATCTCCCGAAACAATGCAATGACGGTCAACCAATCCAAATCAAACAAATGATCGTTCAAAATGAAGGGATCAATAAAATGAATATCAAATTAAATCAAATCCAGCCACGACAACGTCATCACCACCACAGCCAAGCAGAAGGCCTTGTCCTATTGCCTCCCACCTCAGTAGCAGAGCATAAAACATGATATGATCTAATCTCCCAGATGACAAAAGGAAATAGAAACTACAATCCCCAGCATTTATAATTCATATGGACACATAAGTGTTTTCAGTTAAGGGTTCCTCCCACAGCACATTCATATCGCATCTATTATTCAGGAGTTAGGAGAGGAGAGAAGCATCGTCTCTGATTCTGACACTCTCAGTGTTCAACGAGCCACGTCAGCTACTATTAGAGGAGCGGAGGGCAAGGCCCTCTTGCAGGCTTCCCTGATGCTGTTACACCCGCTACTTTAACTCCCAGCTCACTGCATCAGCAGAGCAGAGTAGTGGGAAGGTCCTCAGTCATCTGCTCTGAATCTCTGCCAGGTCACACCAGATCCACTGCAGTATTGGACATTTTTCCATGTCCCTAGGACGTTGGGAGATGCCTTTTAATACCGTCCACAAGGGACAACCGGGCGCCTATTACCATCTAGTAGGCTCGCGGCTTGCTACGGTGATGTGGATGGGGATAGAGGAAGGGCTTATACCACAAGTTACAGCTCAGAGGATTGTGGGTTCAATCTCAGTATAAGGCACTCATTATTTAATTTTTTAAATTCTGGTTTAACCCTCTCCCAAACCTTAACCCTTACATACTTTCACTTCACCAATAGATGTTTAATCCTCCCCCCTGGACAAACGTTGAATACTGAAGTGAGACTGTGAGATCTTGTTGCTGACGCCAGCACACACTCTATAGAATCCCCAGTCTCTTAGCCCGGTAGAGCTCCGGTAGACAGACGAGGAGCTAGCTAGCCTATTCAATCTGATACATGTTGGGGATCAACGTGGAGGCAAGGCCCTCCCATCCACAGATATGTAGCTAGCCTACTCTATTTGCTATATAAAAAACCAGTCTACTCTACTGTAACTCTGACAGTTTTACACTTGTTATTTTTACCGATAGCTAGCCATCTAGCCTACTACATTTGCTATAAAAAACTCAGCTTACTGTTACCCTGTCAGATTTACGCTACCAGCTTACTGCAGCCTGGAACACTAGCCTTCTACAAACTAAAAAAGCTCCTAGCTCCATCTGCTGCAGATTTGGGAACATTGCTGGAGTGGAGATGGAGATGGCTGCAATTTGCGGCAATTTCGATATGTGTGAGGATCATTTGTCAATTGGTGAGCCCACTCCCTCTCTGTTGGGGAAGCCACTCGTCTTACGTGTCCACGGGCATATACGCCATTCTCATTTCTCTGTTACCCTCTGTTTCCTCTCTCTCTCTCTCTCTCTCTCTCTCTCTCCATGATTAAGGAATGATTGAATGGGTCAAGTAATGATGAGGAGAAAAATCTTCTCTCTAAGGAGGGGAGGACGTTGGCTGATTTCCCCCCAGCTCATTGCACCTTTTTTATTTCCACATAACCACTTTTGCATTAAGTACAATGGGGCTCTATAGTTAAGTATTCTCACACTTGATCAGTAATGGAATATATTAACTAGTGTTTGAGTTCAAACACTCTCGGAACATATAATGGATATGCGTTGTTCATGCATTAAGAATATTTATATTTCAACACAGTGTATCGGATTGCTTTTCATAACACTCCATAAAACGTCTCTCACTTTACTTTTTTCTCTCTCGTTCTCTCTCTCTCTATGTCTCTTGCTCTCACTCTCTCTTTCTCCATCCCTCTCCTTCCTTCCACTAAGAAAAGCACACAGTGTTTCTTGAACTTGGCAAACTGTCGTCCATTTTGTGTCTAATGTAGGGAGAGGAGGCAGTAATCAGGAGGCAGATATATCAGTGAACACCATGTTACTCTTTACAATGTGTGCCTCTGAATAAAACATGGACCTCCTCCAGTTGCACTCTGCAGTATCGTAATACTGTTAGTCTGTTTCTATTGGCTGCTAGGATGACAGTATTACCCTGCTAACAGTTTAGTTGATCTCATGTCCATCACAAGTCTTTCCCTGAGTTATCCCTTTCACATACAGTAGGTTTCAGTGTCGACCCGTCATTCAGGGCAGGTGGGCAGAGCATGTTATTAATAAGTGTCACATATCAGTTTGCAAAAAATGTTTAAAAAAATAGTTCAGTTAATAAAGCCGAATTTAAACATGGTCTCTTTTTTGCTTACTTGAGTAAGGCAGCTCCAAAATGCAAGTATTTCAGCCTAGCTCAGTGCTTTATGTGGTGGTGGGACAGCCAGCAGAAAATATGGAACTTAGGGGTTGGTAATGTTGTCTATTTGCGTCGTGATTGGCTCAATGTTCTGTCACCCATGGGGACTTTATGCTACCGCAAAATCTACGGGAGAGCTTGAAAATTCAAGTCCCTGCCATAGAGTTACATTAGAAATGCCCATCCAAGGAGGCTCAAGGTCATTGGCCATAGATAAAATGTCATCTAATCACGTTATATCTACCATAGCTTTGATTGGATTGATCATGTCAACATCATACTTTCAAAATCTTAGCTATCAAACTAGACAAGCAGACATCATCATAAATCACGTCGACAAATCCTTTTCAACCCTTGTTGTATGAAGAGAAATTATAGATAAAACTTTTCTGTGTTCATCGGTCATTGGACATAAACATTACACAATTTGGAATTGACAATTCAATATTGTGTGGTTTGGAAAGAATCAGTGGATAACTGCAAGCGTTGCAAAGCCATCACTTGCCTGCTTTTCAGTGGAGTGGGTGTGTTGTCAAAGTCTGGGTTTAAGGGTCTCTTTTCCTAACTTTAAAGGATAAACATTCAACACTATTGGTCAGTAAAGGTTGAATACATTGGCCATGCTGTTAATCCAGCATGATTTATACTTCGTTCAAAACAACTGGAAACTCGGAACTGGGAAAACTCAGACTTCAGTGAGTTCAAAACAACTGGGAACTCGAAACTGGGAAAACTCAGACTTCAGTGAGTTCAAAACAACTGGGAACTCGAAACTGGGAAAACTCAGACTTCAGTGAGTTCAAAACAACTGGGAACTCGAAACTGGGAAAACTCAGACTTCAGTGAGTTCAAAACAACTGGGAACTCGAAACTGGGAAAACTCAGACTTCAGTGAGTTCAAAACAACTGGGAACTCGAAACTGGGAAAACTCAGACTTCAGTGAGTTCAAAACAACTGGGAACTCGAAACTGGGAAAACTCAGACTTCAGTGAGTTCAAAACAACTGGGAACTCGAAAAAAAACAAGCTCCAACTGGAAAAATACATGTTGAACGGTCATCCAACTGGGAATCCCAAGCCTCTTACTAGAGCTCCGACCTGAAGATGACTGACGTCATGATTCAACCTTGTTTTTTTCTGAGTGCCTAATTGTCTTGAAAGCAACATAAATCCAGAGAATGCCAGACTTTGATGATGAAGTTTGATGACAAAATTTGCCCACGAGGACCGCCGCGCACCTTCCTGTTCAAGTGAGCACAGCACAACAAGGTGAGTCCAAAAATGTATTGTATGCTGCTGTATAAATTATGTAATATGCCAAGGAGAAATGTATACTGTAGCTAAGAAAGTATTTACTAAGTGTGTAGGAAGCTGTTAGTAGCCCATGTGCCTCACCCTAATAATTTGGCCCCTTTCCCCCTTATAACTTAGCCGACTGTTCTGACTTGGTGGTGCACATGTAGCCTATAGCCTGTTTTAGAGAAATGTAATCATTGAATATTGTAAAAGCTTTGTCTGCTTATATGCCCCCATTATTTATCCTATGGTTTTGACTTGGTGTACATGGAGAATACTGTAAGAACAACACATGTTCTGAATTCTGTCGCTGTACATTTAAAAAGTGCTGAACAAATAGTTACATTGACTATGTCCGTCCTAGTCCACTCATTAATGTCTTAAATAATGTCTTAAATAGCCTAGTGGTTAGAGCGTTGGGCCAGCAACCGAAATGTTGCTGGATTGAATCCCCAAACTGACAAGGTAAGAATCTGTCACTCTGTCCCTGAGCAAAGCAGTTAACCCACTGTTCCCCGGGTAATGAAGATGTGGAAGTCGATTAAGGAAGATATTTCAGTTGAAGGCATTCAGTTGTATAACTGACTAGGTATCCCCCTTTCCCTTAAAAAAAAAATCTAAATTAGAGATTAGAGATTGTCTCTTATGCACTCGTTGTCCCCTTATGCCATAGTTTGTACACCTCAATTGTCAGTAGAAACCACATTTGTTAAAGCAAGTCAGCCGTATCAGCTATGTTGTTTTTTTAAAAGCAGTAAATGAGGCTGATTGAACTGTTTTGCTGCCAGACAAGGCTCCGCTGATAGCCAGGTGTAGCAGTGGTAAGGTGTTGGGACTGCTGTTGAGACAGCTTTATGTAGGCCCTAACAGTTTGTGGGCACCGTTTGTCAACGTTATAGTGCAATTAATGTATTGTTTAGTGTTGTTTTGTGTAGTGGCTTTGCTGGCATGCATCTAAAAACAGTGTGCCCCACCAAGATTTACATTCTAAAATCTCCACAGAAAGGTTTGCCTACAGATGATTGGCAATCATTTCTCAGAAACCTGGTTATTACATACCATACCACTGTAAGTATTTTACTTATATCTGCTACTGTATACGATTGTCCATCTCTTAGCTTTGGAAGTGTACACCAATTGCTATCACCTTGCTAACAGTTTGGCCCAGTGCTGATGCCATGGCCAGCACAAGTCTTTCCCTGAGTTAGCCCCAACCTGGAACTCCCATTCACATAAAAGGAAGGAGCAATCATGGATGTAAACGGTCATTCTAGTTCTGTGGGAGTAGTGCTATAGGCAACGATGTCATGGAATCAGTATCTTGTAAAGAACACTAGTGAATATCAGATGTGTTCAGTGGATGTGGTGAAAGTGGTTGATGATGGTTGTCCTGCTGGTGTCAGCTTTAAAAGGGAAAAGAATATAGGTTGTATATGTCAAAGCAATCCAGTATAAAATAAAACTGTAGGAAATTAGGATTGGTCATATTTCTCAGAAGCGTGAATATGATTCCAGCAGAGTTTTCCTGTCCAGGGTGAGCAGTCGATTTGACTCTCAATCACAAACATATTAGATAGCACACCGCCTATCCTGATCCATAACTCTTAGGCCATCACCTCCGTAAACCCTAATGACCTCACACCCTAATCCCATAGATCAGAGGCAACACTTAACCCCTCTGTCACAACTTTCGCCGAAGTCGGTCCCTCTCCTTGTTCGGGTGATGTTCGGCGGTCAACGTCGAACGTCGACTAGCCATCACTGATCCATTTTTCATTTTCCATTGGTTTTGTCTTGTCTTCCTTCACACCTGGTTCCAATCCCATCAATTACATGTTGTGTATTTAACCCTCTGTTTCCCCTCATGTCCTTGTGGGTGATTGTTTGTTGTATGTATTGTTATGTTCTGGTGTGCGACGCGGTTTGCACCCTCATACTTTATTTTGTATATTTTGGCTTTCAGAGTTTTCGATTATATTTATTAAACTGCTCCGTTTATACCAAGTTCACTCTCCTACTCCTGACTTCCCTGCCACCAGCACGCACCCATTACACCCTCCTGTCCCAACCCCTCTTTTATTCCTCCTTTTCCCTCTTATTCTTTCTATCCTTCCTTTACACCGCATACCAATTCAATTCATTTCAATTCAAAGGGCTTTATTGGCATGGGAAACATATATTTACATTGCCAAAGCAAGTGAAATAGATAAACAAAAGTGAAAAAAATAAATATATAAAATGAACAGTAAACATCACACTCACAAAAGTTCAAAATGAATAGAGAGGTTCCTTCCTTCCTGCCCCTCTTATTCCTTATTTCTCTCCATATCCCTCTCCCCCCCTCTCATTGCGTCTAACTGTTACTGAGAAGACACCATCTGGTCTGTTAGCTCAGCACAACACTTCTCTTAGCTAATGTCTTCACAGCTCTAGCCTTCACTATACTCTCCCGCCCTGCTGCACTAAACGACCAGAATAGAGAATGGATTATGTTTAATACTGGAACCTTTCACACGTGCCCGTGTGTGTGTGCGTATGTATTGTACTGTATGTCCATGTGTGCGTGCATAATGGGTATTTCATTCTCTCTATCTCTGTATCTTTCTCTCTCTCTCCTGAATGGCCTGCCTGTTCTCTCAATATGTATCTTTCCTACCCTCTTTCTCCCTCTATACCATCTCTTTCTCTCTCTCTCCTTTTTCTTCATTCCCAGGGGTTCAGTTCACATGATCTCAGCTGAGATGAGCCGGTGCCTTTGCCTGCTAGTGTTTCATTTGATTATATCTCTTTGATTCTGAACACTTGAGCACAGCAGTGCATTTCACCTATTGGATGGAATTGGGAAGCTATTTGTGAAAGAGGAGAGTTGAAAGCAATAGCAAGATCTCATCTCGACATCTGATCTGTCTTCCAGCAATCAAATTAATCTGGAGGTGAGATTAGCCCCGCCGTGCTTGACTGGTGATGGGCTTTGTGGACGAGAGAGATAGAGGGAGAGGAAAGAGATAAATAATTGGGGGGAACGGCCACAGTCTCTATTTGTGCGTGTGTGCGTGTGTGTGTCACATTTGTATGTCTCCCCTGTCTACCTTGCCACTGACGATCGACACCAATTAAATGTCCAGCCGGCCGGGCAGGGCTCAGGGCTGTGTTGGTTTAGGAGGATACATGGGGGATGCTACCGCTGCGTCTAAAATGGGGCTAAAGAGGAGTCGATAACACACGCTAATCCTCTTAGACACTTGTGTTGTTTTGGGCGTCCCCAAGCACACACACATGGATGTACCAGGTTATGGCGCACCCAAGCACACACACATGGATGTACCAGGTTATGGCGCCCCCAAGCACACACACATGGATGTACCAGGTTATGGCGCCCCCAAGCACACACACATGGATGTACCAGGTTATTGCGCCCCCAAGCACACACACATGGATGTACCAGGTTATGGCGCCCCCAAGCACACACACATGGATGTACCAGGTTATGGGGCCCCCAAGCACACACACATGGATGTAACCAGGTTATGGCGCCCCCAAGCACACACATGGATGTACCAGGTTATGGCGCCCCCAAGCACACACACATGGATGTACCACGTTATTGCGCCCCCAAGCACACACACATGGATGTACCAGGTTATGGCGCCCCCAAGCACACACACATGGATGTACCAGGTTATGGCGCCCCCAAGCACACACGCATGGATGTACCAGGTTATGGCGCCCCCAAGCACACACACATGGATGTACCAGGTTATGGCGCCCCCAAGCACACACACATGGATGTACCAGGTTATGGCGCCCCCAAGCACACACACATGGATGTACCAGGTTATGGCGCCCCCAAGCACACACACATGGATGTACCAGGTTATTCCGCCCCCAAGCAAACACATGGATGTACCAGGTTATGGCACCCCCAAGCACACACAGATGGATGTACCAGGTTATTGCGCCCCCAAGCACACACACATGGATGTACCAGGTTATGGCGCCCCCAAGCACACACACATGGATGTACCAGGTTATTGCGCCCCCAAGCACACACACATGGATGTACCAGGTTATGGTGCCCCCAAGCACACACACATGGATGTACCAGGTTATTGCGCCCCCAAGCACACACACATGGATGTACCAGGTTATGGCGCCCCCAAGCACACACACATGGATGTACCAGGTTATGGCGCCCCCAAGCACACACACATGGATGTAACCAGGTTATGGCGCCCCCAAGCACACACACATGGATGTACCAGGTTATGGCGCCCCCAAGCACACACACATGGATGTGCGCCCCCAAGCACACCACATGGATGTACCAGGTTATGGCGCCCCCAAGCACACACACATGGATGTACCAGGTTATGCCGCCCCCAAGCACACACGCATGGATGTACCAGGTTATGGGCCCCCAAGCACACACACATGGATGTACCAGGTTATGTCGCCCCAAGCACACACACATGGATGTACCAGGTTATGGCGCCCCCAAGCACACACACATGGATGTACCAGGTTATGGCGCCCCCAAGCACACACACATGGATGTACCAGGTTATGCCGCCCCCAAGCAAACACATGGATGTACCAGGTTATGGCACCCCCAAGCACACACACATGGATGTACCAGGTTTTGGCGCCCCCAAGCACACACACATGGATGTACCAGGTTATGGCGCCCCCAAGCACACACACATGGATGTACCAGGTTATGGTGCCCCCAAGCACACACACATGGATGTACCAGGTTATTGCGCCCCCAAGCACACACACATGGATGTACCAGGTGGCGCCCCCAAGCACACACATGGATGTACCAGGTTATGCGGCCCCCAAGCACACACACATGGATGTAACCAGGTTATGGCCCCCAAGCACACACACATGGATACCAGGTACCATGGATGTACCAGGTTATGCGGCCCCCAAGCACACACACATGGATGTAACCAGGTTATGGCGCCCCCAAGCACACACACATGGATGTACCCCCAAGCACACACACATGGATGTACCAGGTTATTGCGCCCCCAAGCACACACACATGGATGTACCAGGTTATGGCGCCCCCAAGCACACACACATGGATGTACCAGGTTATGCCGCCCCCAAGCACACACGCATGGATGTACCAGGTTATGGCGCCCCAAGCACACACACATGGATGTACCAGGTTATGGCGCCCCCAAGCACACACACATGGATGTACCAGGTTATGGCGCCCCCAAGCACACACACATGGATGTACCAGGTTATGCGCCCCCAAGCACACACACATGGATGTACCAGGTTATTCCGCCCCCAAGCAAACACATGGATGTACCAGGTTATGGCACCCCCAAGCACACACACATGGATGTACCAGGTTTTGGCGCCCCCAAGCACACACACATGGATGTACCAGGTTATGCCGCCCCCAAGCACACACATGGATGTACCAGGTTATGGCGCCCCCAAGCACACACACATGGATGTACCAGGTTATGCCCCCAAGCACACACACATGGATGTACCAGGTTATTGCGCCCCCAAGCACACACACATGGATGTACCAGGTTATGGCGCCCCCAAGCACACACACATGGATGTACCAGGTTATGGCGCCCCCAAGCACACACACATGGATGTAACCAGGTTATGGCGCCCCCAAGCACACACACATGGATGTACCAGGTTATGGCGCCCCCAAGCACACACACATGGATGTACCACGTTATTGCGCCCCCAAGCACACACACATGGATGTACCAGGTTATGGCGCCCCCAAGCACACACACATGGATGTACCAGGTTATGCCGCCCCCAAGCACACACGCATGGATGTACCAGGTTATGGCGCCCCCAAGCACACACACATGGATGTACCAGGTTATGGCGCCCCCAAGCACACACACATGGATGTACCAGGTTATGGCGCCCCAAGCACACACACATGGATGTACCAGGTTATGGCGCCCCCAAGCACACACACATGGATGTACCAGGTTATGCCGCCCCCAAGCAAACACATGGATGTACCAGGTTATGCCGCCCCCAAGCAAACACATGGATGTACCAGGTTATGGCACCCCCAAGCACACACACATGGTTGTACCAGGTTTTGGCGCCCCCAAGCACACACACATGGATGTACCAGGTTATGGCGCCCCCAAGCACACACACATGGATGTACCAGGTTATGGCGCCGCCAAGCACACACACATGGATGTACCAGGTTATGGCGCCCCCAAGCACACACACATGGATGTACCAGGTTATGGCGCCCCCAAGCACACACACATGGATGTACCAGGTTATGGCGCCCCCAAGCACACACACATGGATGTACCAGGTTTTGGCGCCTCCAAGCTTACACACATGGATGCACCAGTACATGGAATAGAAGAGAATAATGATGAATAGATAAGATAATGATTCAGAGATAAACTGGGGGAGAACAGAGCTTAACAGCGTTCCCAGCACCTTACTAGTAAACAGCAAGCTTACTAGTAAGCACATTTCTGTAGGGAAACTGTCTTTAAAACTACAATTCTACATTACCTTTCTTCTAATAAACATTTTATAATATAACAACATAAGAGCAGCTAAATAATTTATTCTGGGGCACTCTATGTGGGTGTTACCTCTGAATTGCTCACCGACTGATCTAGACAGAGAGAGAGAGAGAGAGAGAGAGAGAGAGGGCATGGCTTCTTTAATCAGAGCTTGTCAACATGTGGTTGTGACAAGCCAATTTAACTTGGCACGCAAACAAAGAAACATTTAAAGCCCACACTTTATTTCATGCATTTACACATACGGACACACCTTCTCATTCCAGGGGTTTTCTTTATTTTTACTGTTTTCCACGTTGTAGAATAATAGTGAAGACATCAAACTATGAAATAACACATGTGGAAACGTATAGTAAACAAAATATATTTGTATTTGTTTAAAACTTTTTTGGTTACTACATTATTCCATATGTGTTATTTCATAGTGGTGATGTTTTCACTATCATTCTACAGTGTAGAAAATAGTAAAAAATAAAGAAAACCCCTGGAATGAGGAGGTGTGTCCAAACTGTTGACTGGTACTGTATATGTAATTAGGGAATAACTGGTTTTGTCAGTGGTGCTGAAATGGTTTGTTTGAATTCAATGTATGAACTGTCCATGGCGCTGAAATTATCTACTGGATTTAAGTACAATTTAGGTATTGTTGTTGGTGCTGTCTGTGGTGCTGAAACTCTTTGCTGTGCCAAATAGACCCATTATAAGACTTCAGACGTGCATCCTCATCTCCCCCCCCCACTCTCTCTTTCTGGCTGTGTGCACTGGGATGACCCCTGTCCACTGTCCACTTTCTCCATCAGATATGACCTTTGACCCAGCATAACAACCTGGATCCAGGATAACATTTAATACTATTTAATTATATTTAATATTTAATTATTTAACATAAAAGACTGTGGGTTGGTCACTCATTTTGCCTAGAGTAATAGATTTCCATCGATGATTACATTTATTGATTTTCATGGCGTATCATATAAAACAATGACGAGATTCTTTGTATGATATTTTTATAGATAAAAGTCTGAAAAACAGGCGTAATTGGATCACACCAGTGTTAAGAATAGATAGTTCTTCAAGAGGTAGATCCTGTGATGTTTCTAGTATCCTTTCATTTCAAACACAGAGAAAGTGCTGTTCCTGTATGGCCACACACACACACACACCCACACACACACACACACACACACATTCACGCTCACACACCACACTGTTCCTTCAATCACACACCACCATACCACCCCGAGTTGAACAATACTGTAAAGAAACTGGTAATCTGCTACTCATGCATCTCTAGTAGCTTTACAGAAACCCATGAGGATATATTTCAATTGAAAAGGAAATATGTGTTAATGATACTTATGCAAAACTCTGTCTCTTCAATGAGGGCTTTGGAGGACCCCAGAGAGGGGTAATGAGGTGGTGCTTTGGAGGACCCTAGAGAGGGGAGGTGTTTTGTGGTGAATGCTGAGCAAACATCCCTAAGATCATTATCAAGGCTTTAGAATTCGACTCTGGAACAAACGGTAGAGAGAGAGAGGGAGGGAGTAAGGGAGGGAGTCAGGGAGGGAGTTAGGGAGGAGGGATTGAGACAGTTAGGGAGGGTGTGAGTTAGGGAGGGAGGGAGGGAGTTAGGGAGTGAGTTAGAGGGAGGGATGGAGTTAGGGAGGGAGTGTGTTAGGAAGGGAGGGAGTTGGGTAGTGAGGGAGTGAGTGAGTTAGGGAGGGAGGGAGTTAGGGAGGGAGGGAGTTAGGGAGGGAGGGAGTTAGGGAGGGAGGGAGTGAGGGAGGGAGGGAGTTAGGGGAGGGAGGGTGAGTTAGGGAGGGAGTGAGTTAGGGAGGGAGTGAGTTAGGGAGGGAGGGAGTTAGGGAGGGGGAGTTAGGAAGGGAGGGAGTTGGGTAGTGAGGGAGTGAGTAAGTTAGGGAGGGAGTAAGTTAGGGAGGGAGTAAGTTAGGGAGGGAGTTAGAGAGGGAGGGAGGGAGGGAGTTAGAGAGGGAGGGAGGGAGTTAGAGAGGGAGGGAGTTAGGGAGGGAGTTAGGGAGTGAGGGAGTTAGGGAGGGAGGGAGTTAGGGAGGGAGGGAGTTAGGGAGGGAGGGAGTTAGGGAGGGAGGGAGGGAGTTAGGGAGTGAGTGAGTTAGGGAGGGAGTGAGTTAGGGAGGGAGGGAGTTAGGGAGGGAGGGAGTTAGGGAGGGAGTGAGTTAGGGAGGGAGGAAGTTAGAGAGGGAGTTAAATTGGTTCCTCCTTTAAAAACTAAGTGTGCTGTGGCACAGCTTGCATGGTGCTGCAGAATTCTATGGCATGTTATTTAAGTGTGAACCACTGGTACCTTTAATGCTAGTTAGTGCTAGTTTGACCACCGGAGGGCATATTTTAGAGGCATTTGATAGCCTTCATTAATGGCTGTACTAAAGAATGCGGGCACGCGGGAGACTGGGGTTCAATTTCCCGACGGGGAGGAAGGAGGTGGCTGTCCTTGTAAATAAGAAATTGTTCTTAATAACTGATTCTAATAGTTGTGATGTCTTCACTATTATTCTACAATGTAGGAAATACCGTTGCCTACGGTAGGCCTATACTATATCTAAAAAATATTACGTGACTCTCCGCCAATAATTACATATAGAGGATTCTAAATTATAACCAAAAGCCGCCTCATGGGTCTCCCAGTGGCGGCCGTCACAAGTATCTGTAGTAACGTATTTTGCATTGCGGTGACTTAGACAGCTGTGCCACTGTGGAGACCCCATATCCACAAAGTATCAAAATACAGAAATGTGTTGGTAAATGTATATTATCCTGCTAGTAGCCCATAATTATAATACTGTAAATGGTGTCCAGGTGTCACGATCTTGGAAATGAGCGGACCAAGGCGCAGCGTGAGTATAGTTCCACATATTTATTTAAGTGAAACTAACAAAACAAAATATCAAAACTTACAAAGACCATGAGGACGTAGTGCCCAAACACACTAACCAACAATGAATATCCCACAAAACACAGGTGGGGAAATAGCTACCTAAATATGATCCCCAATTTGTATCATTATTTTATTAATTAAAGCATAAAGATGCCATTATTAGTTACATTATTTTAGTTTGTGCAGACTGGCACTAAGAACAGAACAGAGGGAACATTTCCCTGGTCAATGACATTATTAGTGCAATGCCCCTTAAAGTGTTGCCAGTGTGGCGGAGTGAGGTCCACCACCTCTCCCCCTTCCTCCCCCTCTCTTCCCCATGGGCTAGGTCGGTCTTCTGTGAGTGGCTCTGCGGCCCATCCCGTGCCCCCTGCCTCGTGCCTTGAAACTCGCTGGCTTTCAGTGGAGAGCTGCAAGGCAATCCCATTTTGCGCACCTCGAGAGCCATGACCAATATGACCAATATATATTTTATAGTTCATATTATATCTGGGAAAATATCCAACAGGCTTTTATATAATTCAAAATGTATAATAATAATCGCTTTGTTTAAAAAATTAACAATATTTTGGAGATGATTTCATCTTTAAATAACGTAAAATGAGTGAGAAAGGCCATTCTTGAACATGGGGTGAGACATTGTTCCTAATTTGTAAATAAAGGAGTTAGAGAGGGAGGGAGTTAGAGAGGGAAAGAGTTAGAGAGGGAAAGAGTTAGAGAGGAAGGGAGTTAGAGAGGGAGGGAGTTAGAGAGGGAGGGAGTTAGAGAGGGAGGGAGTTAGAGAGGGATGGAGTTAGAGAGGGAAGAGTTAGAGAGGGAAAGAGTTAGGGAGGGAGGGAGTTAGAGAGGGAAAGAGTTAGAGGAAAAGAGTTGGAGAGGGAAAGAGTTAGGGAGGGAAAGAGTTAGAGAAGGAGGGAGGGAGTTAGAAAGGGAGGGAGTTAGAGAGGGAGGGAGGGAGTTAGAGGGAAAGAGTTAGAGAGGGAAAGAGTTAGAGGAAAAGAGTTGGAGAGGGAAAGAGTTAGAGAGGGAAAGAGTTAGAGAGGGAAAGAGTTAGAGAGGGAAAGAGTTAGAGGAAAAGAGTTGGAGAGGGAAAAAGTTAGAGAGGGAAAGAGTTAGAGAGGGAAAGAGTTAGAGAGGGAAAGAGTTAGAGAGGGAAAGAGTTAGAGAGGGAAGAGTTAGAGAGGGAGGGAGTTAGAGAGGGAAAGAGTTAGAGAGGGAAAGAGTTAGAGAGGGAAAGAGTTAGAGAGGGAAAGAGTTAGAGAGGGAAAGAGTTAGGGAGGGAGGGAGTTAGAGAGGGAAAGAGTTAGGGAGGGAAAGAGTTAGAGAAGGAGGGAGGGAGTTAGAAAGGGAGGGAGTTAGAGAGGGAGGGAGGGAGTTAGAGGGAAAGAGTTAGAGAGGGAAAGAGTTAGAGAGGGAAAGAGTTAGAGGAAAAGAGTTGGAGAGGGAAAGAGTTAGAGAGGGAAAGAGTTAGAGAGGGAAAGAGTTAGAGAGGGAAAGAGTTAGAGGAAAAGAGTTGGAGAGGGAAAAAGTTAGAGAGGGAAAGAGTTAGAGAGGGAAAGAGTTAGAGAGGGAAGAGTTAGAGAGGGAGGGAGTTAGAGAGGGAAAGAGTTAGAGAGGGAAAGAGTTAGAGAGGGAAAGAGTTAGAGAGGGAAAGAGTTAGAGAGGGAAAGAGTTAGAGAGGGAAAGAGTTAGGGAGGGAGGGAGTTAGAGAGGGAAAGAGTTAGAGGAAAAGAGTTAGGGAGGGAAAGAGTTAGAGAAGGAGGGAGGGAGTTAGAGAGGGAAAGAGTTAGAGGGAAAGAGTTAGAAAGGGAGGGAGTTAGAAAGGGAGGGAGTTAGAAAGGGAGGGAGTTAGAAAGGGAGGGAGTTAGAGAGGGAAAGAGTTAGAGAAGGAGGGAGGGAGTTAGAAAGGGAGGGAGTTAGAGAGGGAGGGAGTTAGAGGGAAAGAGTTAGTTAGAGAGGGAAAGAGTTAGAGGGAAAGAGTTAGAAAGGGAGGGAGTTAGAAAGGGAGGGAGTTAGAAAGGGAGGGAGTTAGAGAAGGAGGGAGGGAGTTAGAAAGGGAGGGAGTTAGAGAGGGAGGGAGTTAGAGGGAAAGAGTTAGAGAGGGAAAGAGTTAGAGCGGGAAAGAGTTAGGGAGGGAGGGAGTTAGGGAGGGAAAGAGTTAGAGAGGGAAAGAGTTAGAGAGGGAGGGAGGGAGTTAGAGAGGGAAAGAGTTAGAGAGGGAAGAGTTAGAGAGGGAAAGAGTTAGAGAGGGAAGAGTTAGAGAGGGAAGAGTTAGAGAGGGAAGAGTTAGAGAGGGAGGGAGTTAGAGAGGGAAAGAGTTAGAGAGGGAAAGAGTTAGAGGGAAGAGTTAGAGAGGGAGGGAGTTAGAGAGGGAGGGAGTTAGAGAGGGAGGGAGTTAGAGAGGGAGGGAGTTAGAAAAGGGAGGGAGTTAGAAAAGGGAGGGAGTTAGAAAGGGAGGGAGTTAGAAAGGGAGGGAGTTAGAAAGGGAGGGAGTTAGAGAGGGAGGGAGGGAGTTAGAGGGAAAGAGTTAGAGGGAAAGAGTTAGAAAGGGAGGGAGGGATTTAGAGAGGGAAAGAGTTAGAGGAAAAGAGTTAGATAGGGAAAGAGTTAGAGAGGGAGGGAGTTAGAAAGGGAGGGAGTTAGAGAGGGAGGGAGGGATTGATGAAGTTAGGGAAGGAGTTAGGGAGGGAGGAAGTTAAGGAGGGGGTTAGAGAGGGAGGGAGTTAGGGATTGAGGGAGGCATTGGGTCTTCTTCTAAAAAACAGAAGGGATCTGCTGCTCTGGCTATAGTCAGCCTTAAACCACTGTAGTTAAATACATACAGACCTAGATGGAACACTGACACGCACACGTAGGCACTAATGTACACAATCTCTCCTTTTCTCTCTCATTTTCTCTCTCCTTTTCTGTCTCTCTCTCTCTCTGTCTTACAAACACAAATCTCTCTTTACACTCTCAAACACACACCCGCACACAAACACTCACACACCCATACACACACGCACACACGCACACAAAGGAAAGCCTATTAAATAATCCAAAGAAAATAAACTGATGAGAGATTCACAAAAAGCCTAGAGATGTCAAAGGTGCACCAGTTAATCTTAAGTGTCTCTCCTCCTCTTGTTTCTCCTGCGAACATCACAGTTGGGTGTTGGAAAAGAGCGAGCGGCGGAGTTCAGTGTGCACCTGTCTGTGTTTTGCCCCTGTGCACCTTTCCTTTGATGTCGGTGTGTGAGCTTCTCCTCTTCTGCCTATGCCGGTGAAAGCACGCCTTTCAATAGACATGTGTTCAAAGACCCCCCTCGACCACACAGCCCTGATGTCACCATCACTCACTCCTCTCCTCTGTCTGGGGATCCAAAAAACATAGAGACCCAGGAAACCTTAGTCTACGCCTTCACTACGGTGAATCACTAAAACAATACAGAAATACACTACGGAAAAAGAAGGAACAGCACATCAAAAATCAGCTCAATGTAATTGAAGAATCCATAGAGTTTAACCACTTCTGGAAAATTGAAAACTAAACAAACAACAACACGAAGAGTTATCTATCCAAAACAGAGATGTATGGATAAACCCCTTATCCAATATTTTTGGCTCTATAACAAAGAACAAACAGCAAAAACATATACATGATCAAATACAAATCTTAGAATCAACTATTAGAGACTACCAGAACCCACTGGATTCTCCAATTACATGGAATGAACTACAGGACCAAATACAAACCCTCCAAACCAAAAAGGCCTGTGGGGTTTATGGTATCCTAAATGAAATGAGAAAATGTACAGACCACAAATTCCAATTGGCTATACTTAAACTCTTTAACATCATCCTCAGCTCTGGCATATTCTCCAATATTTGGAACCCAATCCACAAATGTGGAGAGAAATTTAACCCCAATAACTACCGCGGGATATGCGTCAACAGCAACCTTGGGAAAATCCTCCGCATTATCATTAACAGCAGACTCGTACATTTCCTCAGCAGAAACAATGTACTGAGCAAATGTCAAATTAAATTTTTACCAAATTACTGTACGACAGACCATATATTCACCCTGCACACCCTGACTGACAAACAAACCAAAACAAAGGCAAAGTCTTCTCATGCTTTGTTGATTTCAAAAAGGCTTTAGACTCAGTTTGGCACGAGGGTCTGCTATACAAATTGATGGAAAGTGGTGTAAGGGGAAAAACATAAGATATCATAAAATCCATGTACACAAACAACATGGGTGCACTTAAAATGGACAAAAAAACACATCCATTTCTTTCCACGGGGCCGGGGGGGTGAGACAGGAATGCAGCTTGAGCCCAAACCTTTTCAACATATACAGTACCAGTAAAACGTTTGGACACACCTACTCATTCCAGGGTTTTTCTTTATTGTTGCCATTTTCTACATTGTAGAATCATAGAGAAGACATCAAAGCTATGCAATAACACATGGAATCATGTAGTAAGCAAAAAAAAACTTTGCCTTAATGACAGCTTTGTACACTGAGGGAAAAGTTATGTATTCAACTTCTTTGTTGGGTATGTAACAATGATTTACTTAATAAACAGTAAGATATTTCTGTCCTGATAATGCTGTGTTTTATGGTATCCACTCTAGCACCCTGCAGCTAGTCTGGGTGTTGAAGACATGGGTTCTACTAGAGATAGCTTGAAGCTGACAATTGATTTGTGTTGGTGATTAAAAAAAAACTAAAAGCTAGCACTCTATAGACAAGATGTGGTGTGTGTGACTCGAGATAGAGAGAGCCTGGAAGAGTTCAGAACAATGCCTTGTCTCATCTTCCTGGCATCTGGGAAACTAACTTGGCTTTCTCTCAACCAGCGTCACCTGGAATGCTTTTCCAACAGTCTTGGAGGGGTTACCACATATGCTGAACACTTGTTGGCTGCTTTTCCTTCCCTCTGTGGTCCAACTCATCCAAAACCATCTCAATTGGGTTGTGGTCAGGTGATTGTGGAGGCCAGGTCATCTGATGCAGCACTCCATCACTCTCTTTCTTGGTCAAATAGCCCTTATTATAGTTATTTCATAGTGTTGATGTCTTCACTATTATTCTACAATGTAGAAAATAGTAAAAATAAGGGGGGGGGGGGGAGTAGGTGTGTCCAAACTATATCAATGAATTGGCGACGGTACTAGAACAGTCTGCAGCACCTGGCCTCAACCTACTAGAATCTGAAGTTAAATGTCTACTGAAAGAGAAAGAGAGAAAGGGGGTCTGGTAGAACGAGAGAGAGTGAGAGAAAGGGGTTCTGATTGAGAGAGATAGAGTTATTAAACCCGGAGGAAAAACTAAAAATACTCATGTGCGAAGGAACAACGGCTCTTCTTGCAGCTAAATATTTATTTAACTGCCATAGCCTGAGGGACACTGAATAATAACATCTGCATCGTAAACAATTACTTACTTATTATTTTTGTTATTACTATTAATATTATTGTTATTGTGATCGTTATTCCAAATAGTAGTGGTACGGGTAGGAGTGTTTGATGGTACTGATAGCAATTTAATGATGATGGTAGTATTATTATTAGTAGTAATGATGATGTTAGTTGTAGTACTGATGTAACGGTGAGGATGACACTTAGTTATAGTTTAATTTTCCATGTTTAGCCTTTAATATTTGTTATATATACTATTGACTGTTACAATTTTATATTATTATTCTCCATAATTTTATTACAATATAGGTTGTATACATTGTTTCTTTGGCAATAGTAACGCAATGTTTTTCATGCCAATTAAGCAGCTTGAATTTGGATATTTGAATTTGAGAGAGAAACACAGAGATAGAGGGAAAGAGAGAAACAGAAATAAACTGAGAAACCAAAGAGTCTTTTTAACAAGAATCAGTAGTAAAAGAGTTGCCCTGCAGCCACGCAGAGGGAGAAAAGCATTATGAATAATTAACACAGAGAAATGTTACAAGTGGCAAAGAGAAGTGTAATCATTCCGCTGTCAGCTTTATAGCACTGTTTTTTTTATTCTATTCATCTCTCTCTCTCTCTCTCTTTCTCTCTCTATCTGCCCGATGTCACAACGCGTACCAGACAGAGGGGATGGGTTCTCAACGCTGTCTTAAAAGCACCCAATACGTTTCCCTTTTAGGACATACTTTTTGAATCAAAGCAAATAAATAATTTATATTTGAACCTTTTAACGGCATCACACAGACTTCCAGCTGACGGCTTTTACATATTTAATCACAAGACAACAATGTCTCACTCATTAGCTGTTCTAGGCATTTGAGAAACACAAATCTCTCGCGCTAATGGTTTAACCAAAAATCCCCAAACAAACACCCTGAGAAATTGCACACTTTATGGTCCCAACAAGTATAATTAGTCCGATGCTCTAAAAACCTCAGAGCTTTGGAATGAGTTATGGATGATACTGAACCAGTTTTAATAAGATAATTGAGTATATATTTCATTTTTAGTATGTATTTTTTCACCGGCTCGTTACCAGGGTGACAAAGGGACAGTATGTTCCCAGTTGTGTATTTATTTCCATTCTATACTGTTGAAGTCTGAAGATTACATACACTTAGGTTTTTCAATCACTTATGTCCCAGCAGTCGAGGGGGGAGGGAAATGAGACCCGTAACATATCTCATGCAAATCACAACAGTGAAAAGGAACAGGGAGAACTAAAAGAAATCCACAGACAACCTAAACCTACCGTCAAACACGTTAGGTTTATTGTCAAGCACATGGTAATGGGGTGTGGGGAAAAGGGGCTGAGATGGAAGGAAATAAATAATACATATCCAAAAAAGCCTAAGCACGTCTTACTGGGTAAAGAACAGCTAGCTAACTAACCAATAAAATACAGTGGGTGGTCCACCCAGTTCTAACTGGGGAATTTAGACAGTTTAGACAGAAGTTTTCCTACGGGTAATGTATGCCCAAGGGTGACTTGGTTGGTTATCCCCATTTCCCACCAAAAACCAACAATAATACACCACAGCAGTACATACTCACATGATAACAGACAATGTGAGATGTATCCGCACAAACAAACTAAATTGTGGCGTATGAAAGAATATGTGGTCTTCAGCAAATCCAAAGAGAAAGGGAGAGAGAGAGAGCCAGAGGGAGAGAGAGAGAGAGTCTGGGAAAACAACTGACTGGGTTTTTAAACCAAGGGAAAGGGAATGTGATTGGGTAAGGAAAACAGGAGGAGGTGTGTCTTCAGATTGATGTGACTGATGACTGCCACCTGTTACTAGGACAGAGGAGAAATACAAATACCCCCAGGATACCTGTATCCGTAACAACTCCACACATTTCTTGTTAACAAACTATAGTCTTGGCAAGTAGGTTAGGATATCTACTTTGTGCAAAATACAAGTATTTTTTCCAACAATTGTTTACAGACAGATTATTTCACTTATAATGCACTGTATCACAATTCCTGTGGGTCAGAAGTTTACATACACTAAGTTGACTTTGCCTTTAAACAGCTTGGACAATTCCAAAAAATGTCATGGCTTTAGAAGCTTCTGATAGGCTAATTGATATAATTTGAGTCAATTGGAGGTGTACCTGTGGATGTATTTAAAGGCCTACCTTCAAACTCACTGCCTCTTTGCTTGACATCATGGGAAAATTAAAAGAAATCAGCCAAGACCTCAGAAAAATTATTGTAGACCTCCACAAGTCTGGTTCATCATTGGAGAGCAATTTACAAGCACCTGAAGGTACCACATTCATATATATAAACAATAGTATGCAAGCATAAACACCATGGCACCACGTACTTTGGTGCGAAAAGTGCAAATCAATCCCAGAACAACATTACATTACATTTAAGTCATTTAGCAGACGCTCTTATCCACATTACATTACATTTAAGTCATTTAGCAGACGCTCTTATCCACAGCAAAGGACATTGTGAAGACGCTGGATGACACAGGTACAAAAGTATCTATATCCACAGTAAAATGAGTCTTATATCGACATAATCTGAAAGGCCGCTCAGCAAGGAAAAAGCCACTGCTCCAAAACCGCCATTAAAATGCCAGATTATGGTTTGCAAATGCACATGGGGACAAAGATCGTACATTTTGAAGAAATGTCCTCTGGTCTGATGAAACAATAATAGAACTGTTTGGCCATAATGACCATCGTTATGTTTGGAGGGAAAGGGGGAGGCTTACAAGCCGAAGAACACCATCCCAACCGTGAAGCACGGGGGTGGCAGAATCATGTTGTGGGGGTGCTTTGCTGCAAGAGGGACTGGTGCACTTCTCAACATAGATGGCATCATTTGGAAGGAAAATGGTGTAGATATATCTAACATCTCAAGACATCAGTCAGGAAGTTAAAGCTTGGTCGCAAATGGGTCTTCCAAATGGACAATGACCTCAATCAGATAGGACATTTGTAGGCAGAACTGAAAAAGCATGTGTGAGCAAGGAGGCCTACAAACCTGACTGTTACACCAGCTCTGTCAGGAGGAATGGGCCAAAATTCACCCAACTTATTGTGGGAAGCTTGTGGAAGGCTACCTGACACATTTGACCCGAGTTAAACAATTTAAAGCAAATGCTACCAAATACTAATTGAGTGTATGTAAACTTCTGACCCACTTGGAATGTGATGAAAGCAATAAAAGCTGAAATGAATCAATCTCTCATCTATTATTTTGACATTTCACATTCTTACCACCAACCTAGAAATCTTGAAACTAGATATCCCCCCCATTCACACTCCATAGAGAACCAAGGGCTCTCTATGGTCAGGGCGTGACAGTATCCCCCCTCCAAATGTGCGGACTCCGGCCACAAAACCTGAAACCAAATGGGAAGGGTAGGGGGGATAAATAATGTCGGTGGCGGCTCCGGTCGGGTCTTTTCCCCGCCCAGACCACGGGTCCGGCAATGGAGCCGGGTAGAACGCCACACATGGACTGGGCACCGGCGCCAAGGAAGGCTCCAGCCGTGGAGCTGAGTTGGCCATCGTGCCTGGACTGGGCATCGGCGCAGAGGAAGGCTCCGGCCTTGGAGCTGGACTGGACACCGTGCCCGGACTGGGCCTCGACGCAGAAGAAGGCTCCTGCCATGGAGCGGGACTGGACGCCGTGCCTGGACTGGGCACCGGCGCAGAGGAAGGCTCCGGCCTTGGAGCGGGACTGGACACCGTGCCTGGACTGGGCACCGGCGCAGAAGAAGGCTCCGGCCATGGAGCAGGACTGGACGCCGTGGCTGGACTGGACATCGACGCAGAGGAAGACTCCCGCCCTGGAACAGGACTGGACGCCTTACCTGGAAGCTCCGGACTGTTGACTGTCGCTGGAGGTTCCGGACCGTGAACCGTTGCTGGAGGTTCCGCACTGTGGACCATCATGGGAGGTTCCGGACTGTGGACCGTTGTGGGAGGATCCGGACTATGAACCCTCGCCGGAAGCTCTGGACTGTGAACCGTTGCCGGAAGCTCTGGGCTGTGAACCATCGCCGAAAGCGCTGGACTGTGAACCGTCGCCGGAAGCTCTGGACTGTGAACCGTCGCCGGAAGCTCTGGACTGTGAATGCGCACTGGAGGCCTAGTGCGTGGAGCCGGTACAGGTGGCACCGGACTGGATACACGCACTTCAGGGCAAGTGCGAGGAGCAGGCACAGGACGTACCAGACTGGGGAGGCACACTGGAGTCCTAATGCGTGGAGCCGGGACAGGTGGTACCGGACTGGTGACACGCACTTCAGGGAGAGTGCGGGGAGCGGGCACAGGACATACCGGACTGGGGAGACGCACTGGAGGCCTGATGCGTGGATCCGGCACAGGTGGCACTGGACTGTTGACACACACTTCAGGGCGAGTGCGGGAAGCAGGACGTACCGGACTAGGAATGGTGCACTAGAGGCCAGATGCGTGAAAACGGTGCAGATGGCACCGGTCTGGCGTCACGCTCTTCAGCACGCATGTACAGCAGCATTCTCATCGCTACCACCTCTCTCCGGAATCTTTCATCAAATTCCTCCTCTGACTCCCAAACAGGCTCTGGCACTCTCCGCTGCTCGACTGCCAGCTCCATGTGCCACAGAAATCTTGGGGTTTCTGTGGCCGTGGTTCCCGGTGTCGTCGCTGTCCTTCCATGCTGCTTGGCGACTCCCGCCAAGGAAGGGTTTCGTGTCCTCTTATGTCCTCCCAAGTCCAGAATTTCCTTACCTCATTTTCACGCTGCTTGGTCCTTTGTTGGTGGGATATTCTGTCACGGTTGTCGAAAGAACTGGACCTAGGCGCAGCGTATGTGGAGTTCCACATCTTTATTTCCAAGTGAAACTTCAGCAAAACAAAAACAATAAACGAACAACGAAACGTGACAAAGTGGTGCACATGCACAAACACAAAACAATATCCCACAAACACAGGTGGGAAAAATAGCTACTTAAATATGATCCCCAATTAGAGACAACGATTACCAGCTGCCTCTAATTGGGAATCATACAAAACACCAACATAGAAAATAAACTAGAACAAAACATAGAAATTATAAACTAGAATAACCCCTAGTCACGTGACAGTGATGCATGCAATGATCCTCTTAGGCCGCCCCATCCGCATGCGGGATCGTGACTACAGCCTCAAGCTCATTACCATAACGCAACATTAGCGATTTCTAAAAATTGCAAATGAAATGAAAAAAAAAATATGCCTACCCTCAAGCTTATCCTTTTCTTAACAATCCTGTCGTCTCAGATTTTCAAAATATGCTTTAGAACCAGAGAAAATCAATAATTTGTGTAGGAGTGGTGATAGCTAGCTTAGCATTTAGCGTTAGCATTTAGCACGCAACATTCACAAAAACCAGCAAAGGGATCAAATAAAATAATTTACCTTTGAAGAACTTCAGATGTTTCAATGAGGAGACTCTCAGTTACATAGCAGATGTCCAGTTTTTCCTGAAAGATGCTTGTGTAGGACACAACGTTCCGTTTTGTTACTATGCATTTGGCTACCGAAACTAACCGAAAATTCAGTCACCTAAATGTCGAACTTTTTCGAATTAACTCCATAATATCGACTGAAACATGGAAAACGTTGTTTGAATCAATCCTCAAGGTGTTTTGTCATATATCTCTTCATTGAAATGCCGTCCCTGGAAGCGTGCATTCTTCTCTGATTCGGATGGAAAAATACTGGTACCTGACTTTTGCGCACCAATTTCCACGCAGACACCGTGCGGGACACTTGGTAATTGTAGTCTCTTATGGTCAATCTTCCAATGATATGCCTACAAATACGTCACAATGCTGCAGACACCTGGGGGAAACGATAGGAAGTGTCCGTTCATTCCTGTCGCATTCACAGCCATATAAGGCGATCATGGAAAACGTGCCTCCAGAAATCCTGTTGATTTCCTGGTCACTCAAACATCTTGGTTTTGCCTGTAGATTTTGTTCTATGGCACTCACAGTGAAAAAAAAGTTCTGGAAACGTCAGAGTGTCTTCTTTCCAAAACTATCAATTCCAAGCATAGTCGAGCATCTTTTCGTGACAAAATATTGCGCTAAAAACGGGCACGTCTTTTCATCCAAAAATGAAATACTGCCCCTATAGGTCTAACAGGTTAAATGGAACACCAGAGGGGTATAGAATGCTTCGGAATGCTCATGAGATTCTTTTAGTTCCGTGCCTAGAAAATTGAAAAGGATGATATAAGTGACTTTCATCATATCGAAGGTTAAATAATATATCATTAATTATTTATTAAAAGGTACTGTACCTCAAGAATTCCACTTAAACTTCTCTGAACCACCCATACCGGATCCGGGATAATTGTCATCAGCAACGCTGAATAGCATAGCGCCACAGTCAAATAATATTACTAGAAAATATTCATATTCATGAAATCACAAGTGCAATAATGAAAAACACAGCTACCCCCCTACTTCTGATGTACCCAGAATCTCTATGTTAATCCACCTGTCGTCTTAGATTTTGAAATGATGCTTTACAGCGAAAGCAATACAAGCGTTTGTGTAAGTTTAGCGATCGCTCGACAAAACAATAAGTACACTTAGCATCAGGTAGCTTGGTCACGAAAATCAGAAAAGCAATCAAATTAATCGTTTACCTTTGATGATCTTCGGATGTTTTCACTCACGAGACTCCCAGTTAGACAACAAATGTTCCTTTTGTTCCATAAATATATGTTTTATATCCAAATACCTACGTTAGTTTAGTGCGTTATGCCCAGGAATCCATGACAACGCAGACAAAAATTCCAAATTATATCCATAATGTCCACAGAAACATGTCAGAGGTTTATTATAATCAATCCTCAGGGTGTTTTTCAAATATCTATTCGATAATATATCAACCGGGACAGTTTGCTTTTCACTAGGACCGGGAGTAACAATGGCCGCCTTTCTCTTTTGCGCACAACTCACTCTGAGAGCCCCCACCTATCCACTTACTCAATGTGGTCATTCATGCTCATTCTTCAAAATAAAAGCCTAAAACTATGTCTGAAGACTGTTGACACCTTGAGGAAGCGATAGAAAAAGGAATCTGGTTGATATCCCTTTAAATTGAGCAATGGGATGCTATGGAGGATGGAGTTTTCAAAATAGAAGCCACTTCCTGGTTTGATTTTTCTCAGGTTTTCGCCTGCAATATCAGTTCTGTTATACTCACAGACAATATTTTGACAGTTTAGGAAACTTTAGAGTGTTTTCTATCCTAATCTGACAATTATATGCATATTCTAGCATCTGGTCCTGAAAAATAGGCCGTTTACTTTGGGAACTTTATTTTTCCAAACATAAAAATAGTGCCCGCTAGCTTCTAGAGGTTAACTGTTATAATTAGTTGTTCAGGAATGTTGTAGGCCATTTTGGAATCAACAAAGTTAGAAACAACACCATATATATTCACTTACCTTTGACGATCTTCATCAGAAGGCAGTCCCAGGAATCCCAGTTGGACAATAAATGACTGATTTGTTCCATAAAGTTCCTAAATGTATGTCCAAATAGCCACTTGTTGTTAGCATGTTCAGCCCAGTAATCCATCTTCATGAGACACAGGCACTTCATCCAGACAAAAACTTGAAAAGTTCCGTTACAGTCCCTTAGAAACATTTCAAACGATGTATGGAATCAATCGTTAGGATGTTTTAACATAAAACATCAATAATGTTCCAACTGGAGAACTCCTTTGTCTGAAGAAAAGCACTGGAACGAGAGATAACTCTGTCGGGAGCAGTGTCATGAGACCAAGGCTCTCTGCCAGACCACTGACTCAAAGAGCTCTTATGAGAGCTTACTTTATAGTAGAATCCTCAAACCAGTTTCTAAAGATTGTGGACATATAGTGGAAGCCGTAGGAAGTGCAACTTTATCCATATCTCAATGTGTATTCGGTAGGCCAAGCTTTAAAAAAGTTTTTCACCTGCCTTATGAGTTCTGTTATACTCACAGACATCATTCAAACAGTTTTAGAAATGTCAAAGTGTTTTCTATCCAATACTAATAATAGTATGCATATATTAGCATCTGAGACAGAGTAGGAGGCAGTTCACTCTGGGCACGCTATTCATCCAAAAGTGAAAATGCTGCCCCCTATCCCAAAAAGGATAACTGAACAATAGGTTATCTTAGGGGAGTTCGGCCATGTTTTGGCAACCTTGGCTGGATGAATGAACTGTTTAATTACAATGCACTCAATGCCACTTGGCCACTGACTGGAATTGTACACAATACCAAACACAATGGAAATGATTTCTAGTTAAAAAACTGCATTGTTGTCAGTTGCATGTGATTTCTGGGAAGGACGTGTGGGATCGGTGCCCTTGATGAGTCTATTTGAATCGATGTTGTTGTTACCAACTATTGTCATTTTACAAAGCTGTCTGGATCTGATACACTGGAGTGTAGCCCTGCTGGTACACACTTGTAGGGTGATACTGTTAACACATTCATAGTCAGACAATCATTGGGTTCACAGTAGTAGGTACAGTGTAGTAATATAGTCATAACAAATTAAGTCCATTGTAGTCACAAAACATAGCCTACATTATGCAGTAAAACATTATAATTCCAAGGTTATCAACAGACTTACAAACCAAAAATAATATATATTTTATATTCAGTCACATTCTAAATCACAGACTCAAACTGATAGGATATGCATCTTATGAAAGAGTCCATATTGCTTTTAATACTTTGCCTGGACAGACGTCAGTACCAACCTTCTCCAGTCCTAATGAGTCCTTTATAAAACATGTAACTTCCTTGTGTCTGGTTGTTCACCTTGCCGACACAGAGGAGAGAGTTTTCTCCTTGTTAAACTGTTACTGAAAAGGAGATCAGTGGGATAAATAAAGAGGGGGAGGCTCCTCTAATGGAGCAATCAACATGATAATTCACCAGCAAAACACCTCAAGATCCTCATTGCTGAGGAGCAGAGGCAGTTTAAATACAGTGGCAAGAAAAAGTATGTAAACCCTTTGGAATTATCTGGGTTTCTACATAAATTGGCCATATAACTTAATCTGATCTTCATCTAAGTCACAACAATAGACAAACACATTCTGCTTAAACTAATAACTGTCTAACCATTCACAGTGCAAGGTGGAAAAATAATGTGAACCCTTAGATCTAATAACTGGTTGACCTTCCTTTGTCAGCAATCACCTCAACCAAATGTTTTCTGTAGTTGCGGATCCGACCTGCACAACAGTCAGGAGGAATTTTGGACCATTCCTCTTTACAGAACTATTCCAGTTCAACAATATTCTTGGGATGTCTGGTGTGAACCTATCTCTTGAGGTCATGCCACAGCATTTCAATCGGGTTGAGGTCAGGGCTCTGCTGCCCACCACTTTAGAAGGTGTATTTTCTTCTGTTGAAGCCATTTTGTTTTTGATTTACTTCTGTGTTTTGGGTTGTTTTCCTGTTGCATCACCCAACTTCTGTTGACCTTCAATTGGCGGACAGATAGTCTTACATTCTCCTGAAAAATGTCTTGATAAACATGGGAATTCATTTTTCCTTCATTGATAGCAAGCTGTCCAGGCCCTGTGGCAGCAAAGCAGTGCCAAACCACGAAGCTCCCTCCTCCATACTTTCTAGTTGATATGAGGTGTTGATCTTGGTGTGCTGTGCCTTTTTTTCTCCATACATAGTGTTGTGTGTTCCTTCCAAACAACTTAACTTTAGTTTTATCTGTCCACAGAATATTTTACCAGGTGTGCCGTGGAACATCCAGGTGCTCTTTTGTGAACTTCAAATGTGCAGCAATGTTTTTTTTGGACAGCAGTGGCTTCCTCCGTAATGTCTTCCCATGAACACCATTCTTGTCTAGTGTTCTACGTATCTTAGACTCGTCAACAGAGATGTTTGCATGTTCCAGAGATTTCTGTAAGTCTTTAGCTGACACTCTAGGATTCATTTTAACCTCATTGAGCATTCTGCGCTGTGCTCTTGCAGTCATCTTTTCAGGACAGCCACTCCTAGGGAGAGTAGCAACAGTGCTGAACTTTCTCGGTTTATAGACAATTTGTCTTACCGTGGACTGATGAACATCAAGGATTTTAGAGATACTTTTGTAACCCTTTCCAGGTTATGAAAGTCAACAATTTGTAATTTTAGGTCTTCTGAGATCTCTTTTGTTTGAGGCATGATTCACATAAGGAAATGCTTCTTGTGAATAGCAGATGCAAATTTTGTGAGTGTTTTTATAGGGCAGGGCAGCTCTAAACAAAATCTCCAATCTTGTCTCATTAATTGGACTCCAGATTAGCTCACTCCAGTTCGCTATTGGGGAAGTCATTAGCCTAGGGGTTCACATACTTTTTCCAACCTACACTGTGAATGTTTAAATTATGTATTCAATGTAGACAAGGAAAATACAATAATTGGTGTGCTATTAGTTTAAGCAAACTGTGTTTGTCTGTTATTGTGACTTTGATGAAGATCAGATCAAATTTTATGATCAATTTATAATCAAGTAATTCCAAAGGGTTCACATACTTTTTCTTGCCACTGTAACTCAACAATAGCATTGAATTAGCGTGGCTGGCTAGGAAGACCACACCTGAGCGTTTTAAGTTTTAACTAAGGAAGACCATGAACGTCTTTGTTGTTTTGGAACATTTCTCTGGCAGCCTGACAAATTGAACCCTATCCCCTACATAGTGCCCTGGTCAAAAGTATTGCACGATGTAAACAATAGGGTGCCATTGGGATGCAGGCTCTGTTGAATTATTCTCAGGAAGAGTCTAAGAGAGAATCTCCAGGGCTTTAATTTGATAGTGAATTAAAGCTGTGTGTGTGTGTGTGTGTGTGTGTGTGTGTGTGTGTGTGTGTGTGTGTGTGTGTGTGTGTGTGTGTGTGTGTGTGTGTGTGTGTGTGTGTGTGTGTGTGTGTGTGTGTGTGTGTGTGTGTGTGTGTGTGTGTGTGTGTGTGTGTGTGTGTGTGTGTGTGTGTGTGTGTGTGTGTGTGTGTGTGTGTGGATCCAGATGGAAGCTTTTAAAGTTAAAACTTTGAGGTGATCTTTTCCCTGAAGGGTTGTAGAGTCTGTGGAGGGAACTACCACTGTCTGTCTAGCCATAGGATGTCGCATTAATTGTTAGACTGGTATAGAGGACTGCTGAGTGTGTGTGTGTGTGCATGCGAGTGTTTATTGTGTGAAAGTGTATTGTGAAGTCTGAGAACGGAACATATGAACGACTGAGAAGCACCCAAGAATGTGCTGATGATCTGTGGAACTCAAAGAGTTGGTAGACGTAGACCCACCTCCTGTTGAAGGAAACTAAACCCAAACTAAGCCGCTCCTCTACCCTGGCACCCTATTTCTTACATTAGAGGTTCCAAAACATTTTTGGCCCACATCCCCATTTTGACATCTTGAAATTCTCATGACCCCAACCATTATGTAATTAACAGTAAATGCTGTAAGCTTTTTTATTTGGTACTTTTTTATTTGGTACTATGGCAGTCAATTGAAAAGCATTACAACAGTATTTCTGATTGTCTTCTAAACTCACCATCACATACTTTTAATGCGGGGCTTTGACAGCCAATTGCAAATGAGTCTGACATAATGTCTCTAATCTCACCACCACTAATGAGATGGGTGTGCTTAATGCATGTAGTGTCAGGGCTTCTCAAAGTCAGGGGGGTTGTCAACAGTACGCACCTGGATCAATATTTGGTTTTAATGCTGACAAGGGCACTGACTGAAGCTTCACACAGATATGAGCTAGCGAAGGGTACCATCAGTTTTCTGGTGCTGTCAAGACAACTGGGAACTCTGAATAATATGAGGTCAAATTATGAGGTCAGTGATCTTCAGGTCGGAAAGTCAGAGCTCTAGAAAGAGACCTGAGTACCCGAGTTGGAAATCCGAGTTGGATGACAGTTCAAAACTATTTTTCCCAGTCTTAACTAATTTATTGATGAGTTCCCGGTTGTCTTGAACGCACCGAAGTTGAAAGTTGCCGACTTCCCAGTTCTGAGTTCCCAGTTGTCTTGAACGCACCGAAGTCGAAAGTTGCTGACTTCCCAGTTCTGAGTTCCCAGTTGTTTTGAACATGGCATTAATGGTCAGAGGTCTACTTATCTGTAGAATGTTTTTGTATTTCCCCTGCATGCTTGCGTTCAGTTCGTTCAATTTACCAAATATGTCTGCTACAAATGTTCATTACACAGAGAGTCAACCAAGCCTGATTTTTTACATCCATTGTGAAAGACAAGTTCCTCTATCAATGCGAAAGATCTTTCTAACACTCCCCCTCGATAACCACCAATCCTGTGAAATAGAACATTGTCATGCTCTTATCCCATATCTCCACATAGTTTTGCGAACACACAATCGAAGTTACCTGCTGCAGTATACACTGAGTGTACCAAACATAACAGCCTCAATTTGTCTGAGCATGGACTCAACAAGGTTTCGAAAGCGTTCCACAGGGATGCTGGCCCATGTTGACTCCAATGCTTCTCAAAGTTGTGTCAAGTTGTCTGGATGTCCTTTGGGTGGTGGATCATTCTTGATACACACGGGAAACTGTTGAGCGTGAAAAACTCATCAGCATTGCAGTTCTTGACACAAACCGGTACCCCGTTCAAAGGCACTTAAATCTTTTATCTTGCCCATGCACCCTGTCTCCTACCCTTCATCTACACTGATTGGAGTGTATTTTATTGACATCAATAAAGGATTACAACTTTGACCTTGATTCACCTGGTCAGTCTATGTTATGGAAATCAGGTGTTCTTAATGTTTGTATACTCAGTGTATCTCCGAGTTCTATGCTCAGCTCTTTTGCTGCCAGTTGCTCTTGGTGTAACATACAATGTGTCAGAGGGAGACACGTTCATAACTAGAGTGCAGAGCCCTGCCCACCGTCCTGCTATAGATGGAGCCCCATCTGTGCAAATGCCCACCATTCGATCCCATGGAATCATTTTTTTTTGTCAATATAGTCACGCAGCACACTGTACATCCCCTGTTCCGTTTCATACTCGGGACTCATGAGACAGAACAATATGTCCTCGTGAATAGCATCCCCCGACATGTAGCGCACACAAAAGTCAATGCATGAGCATCTCGGGCCTCACAGCTAACGTCCATTTGCAGAGCATAAGCCGGGGAGTTTTTGAGTCATTCATTCAGTTTCCTCTTGAATGCTAGCATAGCATAAACTATTTGTTTAACAGTGTTATCTGACAAAGGTATTGATGTGAGTTTTCACCATCTCAAATTCATTGCAATAGTGTGGTTTCAGTCGAACGGTCACGTGCAACCTTTTCCTATGCTCTAAGGGCACACTGGTTGAATTGTATATTTTACATTTGAATCATTTCACCAGGGCTTGCTGTTTCACCAGAGTTTTCTGTTTCACCAAGGTTGCTGTTTCACCAGGGTCTGTTGTCAAATTAGGCCTTGTAGTGAGCCCTTGTCAACCCTCTGTCAGGCCACGCTGAGACGTACAGAACTGCAGGATTGGTAATTAATTCAAATGAGACTGAGCCACAAGCAGTTCATTTTGGTGAGGTTTGGATAGGAAGATAACTGATTTTCTGATGAGGTGCGTCTGGGAAATGCCGTTGGCTCCTGACAATATGTTTCTGCTCTCTTGTTCGCTATGGAATTGTTAAGCCAAACATGTTTGACTTGGTAATGAGTGACAAGTAGTTGGCAAGACAGCGCAAACAGATCTGGGACCAGGCTACTGAACAGTTGATCTATTGCTCATTCGGGTTCTCTTATCTTGTTTCTGTATGTTTCAAGTATCAGTTTCAAATTGTATTAGTCATATGTACGGGATACACATGGTGTACAGCGTAAAACAAAATGCTTACTTACAAGTTATTTCATGTAATCAGAGCACTATGTCATATCTTTACTGTGACCTCAAACTAAAGCAGCTTGTTCCCATTGCTTACAGTTCAGTAATGATAACGGATCCTTGAAATCTCAGACCACAAGCTTAGTTTAAAGCTACAAAGCCTGGGGAGAATCAAGCTTTACTTTCATTCTTTCTCTTTCAAATCTGTTTTCATCCTAAGAAAACACCTGTATTCAGAGAATGTGTTTTGAACACCCAAGCTAGAGGTTGATATCTACTGAGTTGCAGACCCCCACTGTTAGTCTGTCTGAAACACCTCAGAGTGCCTTGAGTCCCCAGGTTGGACTGGAGGGAGGGAGAGTGAGAGAGAGAGAGAGAGAGAGGGAGGTGTGTTCCTGTCAGGATGTTTGTTTTTGTCAGGAGGTGGGTTTCTGTCAGGAGGTGTGTCAGTCACTGCTGCATTTTTGATCAGCGGAGTGCACAGCTTTGGCCTGAAAGCACGATCAGTCTACACAGCAGGGGGAAACAAGACACAGGAGGTGGCAAGGATGTGTGGAAGGAGGGATGGCAACACTTTCCTCCTCTAGCGCTCTCTGCCTATCACTCTTTCTCCACCCTCACTCTCTCTCCCCTCTGTCTGTCTCCCCCTCTCTCTCAACCTTAATTAGAGATCATTTAGACAGCCATGACACCCCTGAACTGAAACAGACTCACTGAGTCAGTCACCACACAGCCGGTTGTGTGTCTGATGTATTTGTGTGTTTGTTTGTATTGTGTCTGTACACAATACAGTGTAAACCATCTGTGGGCACCGCCTGCTGAGCTGGGTTGGGGTCAGTCGATGTCCTTCTCAGTCAGTCAGTTTCAGGAAATCTAATTGATTAACTGGAGATTTATCAATCACTGCATTTAACTTTTTCTGAAAGATTGATTAAATTCAAACTTGAGCATTTCTTTTTTGTACTTGTATTTATTATGGATCCCCATTAGCTGTTGCCAAGGCAGCAGCTGCTCTTCCTGGGGTCCGGCAAAATTAAGGCAGTTATACTATTTTAAAGACCTTACAATACTTTCATAACAGATTTCACAATACACTAAATGTGTGCCCTCAGGCCCCTAATCCACTACCACATATCTACAACACAAAATCCATGTGTGTGTATAGCGTGTATGTTATCATGTGTGTGTACTGTGGTTCGTCCTTTAAAGGTTTCAGCATACTGCAGCACAGCTTGGGTGGTGCCGCAGAAATCTATGGCACGTTATTTAAGTGCCAACCACTGGTACCATTAATGCTAGTTAGTGCTAGTTTGACCACCAAAGGGCATCTTTGAGAAGCATTTGATAGCCTTCAATAGTGGCTGTACTAGATGATTTCAAACCTTTTTTTGTAACATAGGAACTGATTTTAAGAAATTTAGCTTAATTAATTTGATTCATATTATGGTGTTTCTATTCCAAGAAAAACAAAAAACCCTCTGGATTTCCGTTAGGATGGAACGGAAAATATGGCACAGTACAACGTGAGGGTCGGGAGTAGGCTCCAGGCTATTTAGCTAAAGAATCCCCGTGTCGTGTGGGCACGCTGGAGACCAGGTTTCAATTTCCCGACGGGGAGGAAGGTGTAAGCTGTCCTTGTAAATAAGAATGTATTCTTGGCTGACTTGCCTAGTTAAATAAAGGTTACACTAAGAACATAACATTTCTAATTGTAGTCTAACCAATACCCGAATGGAGATTCACTGAAAATTAAAATCTCATGATTTATCAAGACCAGCTCCATGCTTGTCAGAGCAGTCCAAAACGGTTATAAAATAGTTGTAGGCTATTGCTTCAAATCCTATTGCTTCTAACTTCAATATGCTCTTTAAATGAATAAGACTTACACCACTTTTAACATCACATTACTCAACACTAGTGAGACTCATGTCGCCGATGGTAGGCCTACAGTATATCGAAACATATGATGTGACTCTCCGCCAATAATTACATATAGGGGATTGGAGGATTCTAAATTTAAACCAAAAGCTGCCTCATGGGTCTCCCTGTGGCGGCCGACAACGATATCAAAACTACATCTATAGCAACACATTTTGCACTGCGGGAGCCCCCATCTGCTCCGGAGCCCCATCCACAATGTATAAAATACACAGCTGCCTCTGATTGAGAACCATACCAGGCCAAACACAGAAATACCAAATCATAGTAAAACAAACATAGACAACGCACCCAACTCACTCACTGACCATACTAAAACAAAGACATTACAAAAGAACTAAGGTCAGAACGTGACAGTACCCTCCCCCCCAAAGGTGCGGACTCCGGCCGCAAAACCTGAACCTAAAGGGGAGGGTCTGGGTGGGTGTCTGTCCGCAGTGGCGGCTCTGGCGCCGGACGTGGACACCACTCCACCATAGTCTTTGCCCGCCTCTTTACCCGCCTCCGTGGCCTCTTTAGAGCGGCGACCCTTGCCGCCGACCTCGGACTTGGGACTCAAGCAACGGGTCCCGAATGGATGGGAGATTCCGGCAGCACTGGACAGGCGGGAGACTCCTGCAGCGCCAGAGTGAAGGGCGACTCCGGCAGCACCGGACCAGCGGGAGACTCCGGCAGCACCGGACCAGTGGGAGAATCCGTCAGCTCAGGACAGACGGGCGACTCTGGCAGCTCAGGACAGACGGGCAACTCTGGCAGCTCAGGACAGACGGGCGACTCTGGCAGCTCAGGACAGACGGGCGACTCTGGCAGCTCAGGACAGACGGGCGACTCTGGCAGCTCAGGACAGACGGGCGACTCTGGCAGCTCAGAACAGACGGGTGAGTCTGGCGGCTCAGGAAAGACGGGAGACTCTGGCAGCTCAGGACAGACGGGAGCACCTGCAGGAAGGAGACGGAGAGACAGCAAAGGCCTGGTGCGTGGAGGAGGCACCAGATAGACCAGACTCAGACTGTGGAGTCGCACTGGAGGTCTCGAGCACCGAGCCTGCACAACCCTACCTGGCTGGATACTCCCCGTAGCCAGGCCAGTGCTGCGAGATGGAATAGACCGCACTGGGCTGTGCTGGCGATCCGGGGACACCATGCGTAGGACTGGTGCCATGTACCCCGGCCCGAGGAGACGCACTGAAGACCAGATGCGCTGACAAGACAAAGATGCATTCAACATGCGCGAACACCGTCCAGCCCCCGGCTTAGAAAATATAAACATTCTACTTTGCGTTTTCCCCAGTTTCTTATGTATGCTGGCTACCTGCGTTATAAAGGAAGCCACCTCAAGCCTATAATCCTCGGCAAGCAAACAATTGCCGCCTTGGAACTCTGAGTGATCCAGTTTGTCCTGAAACAAAGCGTAGTAGATACAGCTCCTACAGCGTTGGAACTCTGAGTGATCCAGTTTGTCCTGAAACAAAGCGGAGTAGATAGAGCTCCTACAGCGCTGGAACCATTCATTTACTTCTCCAGACAAAGATTGCTCCATTGGAGAACTCATCTGGGACTAACTTAGCAGTTTAGCTAGGTTAGTGACTCTTTCAAGCAGACTCCAACCTGTCAGTTAAATAGTTTTTCGGGACTAGAAATAGCGGTCCTAGCTGTTAAAAGCAAACCGCGTTGCAGAAACAAGTTCTGTATTCATGTCCAACAAAGATTGGTTATGTTTTAGTTAAAATAACTAACCGAGTGTTTCCAGTACACAGTGTTCAGCTGCGTACTCTGATGACATAAGGACCATGAGCATCGAGTTGGAATGGAGTGAAATTGACACACAGCAAGCTGAAGAGTGTATGGTTGAGACTGGATAACGGTTTCATATTTGTGTTTTCTTTCATGGGAGATTCACACACACACACACACACACACACACACACACACACACACACACACACACACACACACACACACACACACACACACACACACACACAACTAAGGCCCAGAGGTCACACAGGGGCTCTGATTGGTCCCCTGTAAAACCTTCTCTCCTTCTCTCCTTCTCTTTCTCACTTCTTTCTCATTCATTCATTCTATTTCCTCCCCTCTCTCCCCTCCCCTTTTTCTCTCTCTCTCTCTCCTCTCTCTCTCTCTCTCTCTCTCTCTCTCTCTCTCTCTCGGTGCATGCTGGGTGTTTTTGGAGTTTGAGTGTTTGGTGTGGAAAGCTCTATCCTAACTAACTTTCTTGATTCTATTATTTTCTTTACATGTTATTTTCTATGGTGGAGGGTTAATGCAATATTTGTTTTTAGCGGTATCCAAAGTTTCTTTTTTCAAAGTTAGGGTGGAAGAGGACAGAGTAACGTTCCGGGGGGTTGCAAGGTATAGTGTGCGCAATGGCTTCTCAGCCTAGTGCGCAAGAGACGCTGTCGATTCAGCATGGTTTCAGGTGTGTTCCTGAGAACGGAGTTAAGGTGGAGGAGGTTCTGCTCGCGGTCGGTGAACAGGTAGGAGCTGAGTTTATACATTCTGCTTCTAGAATGAACAAGGCGGTGGTTGTGTTCATGAAAAGAGCTAATTTGGTCGGTAGGCTAATTGCTAGCGGAATATTTGTAAGGGATGTGTTGGTGTCAATTTCACCTCTCTCTACCCCTTCAACAAGAGTTGTAGTGGCAAATTTGCCTCCGTTTATTACGGATGATCAAATTAGGAAAGAGCTGAGTCGTTTTGGTAAGTTTGCTAGCGGTTTCCGTGTACTGTCAGCAGGTTTTCAGGCAGATGCCGTTAAGCACGTTGTTTCATTCAGGAGGCAAGTGTTTATGTTTCTGAACAATAATGAGCAACAGCTAAATGTGCATTTTAAAGTGAGGCATGGGGAAGGGCTCTATGCAGGTTTTGCCAGCACAGATAGTCTACGGTGTTTTGAATGTGGGGATTTGGGGCACAAGAGCTTTGCGTGCCCACATAAAGGCCATAGACAAGGGGAGGGTACGAGCGCAAGGGGGGGAAATCGAGGTGAAAATGCAGGGGGTAAGGAGATGCAGACAGCAGAGGCTGGGCCTAGTCAGTCTAGAGATGGTGGTGTAGATGAGGCTGGGTCTAGTCAGGCTAGAGATGGTGGAGAAGCAGAGGCTGGGTCTAGTCAGGCTAGAGATGGTGGGGTAGCTGAGGCTGGGCCTAGACATGCTATGGAGGGTGGTATAGCTGAGGCTGGCCCTAGTCATGCTATGGAGGGTGTTGTAGCTGAGGCTGGCCCTAGTCATGCTATGGAGGGTGTTGTAGCTGAGGCTGGCCCTAGTCATGCTATGGAGGGTGTTGTAGCTGAGGCTGGCCCTAGTCATGCTATGGAGGGTGGTGCAGATGATACTGCGTCTAGTCAGGTTATTCTAGTGGATGAGGAGAGTATAGTGGGGAAGTGTAAGAGATTAGGGAGGAGGAGGAGGGTGTCAAGAGGAAAAAGAAAAAGGGTGTGGACAAAGGCACCATGGAAATGTTGCCTGTTGCTGTGGGTGAGGCCCTAACCAGAGAGAAAGGGCAGGTGGTCAGGGTGGGAGATAGAGAAGAGGAGGAAAGTGAGTCTGAGGAAGAGGATGAGGAGGTATTTTTTCAGACTCCTCTTCAATTGGCCCGGAGCTGACAGCCAGTCAACCAGAGGGGTCTAAGTACACGTTGAGAGAACTGACAAGGTTCCTGAATGAGACTAAGGGAAAAAAGTTAATCTTGAGGCTTTTTTCCTGATCCTAGAAAGTTTGTAAGATCAGTACAACATGCTATGAGAAATGAGGGGCATGGTGTCCTCTCACCCAAGAAACGGTTTAGGTTGAGGAAGTGGGTCACAACAGTGCGTAAAGGTTTACCTTCAGACACTGTTTAAATGTTTAATTTCTTACTGACACTGGGGCTTTTTGAGCTTTGCTATTGGTCTATTTCTCTGCTGGCTTTTCTCCCACTTCTTATGGAGACTCTTCGGGTAGGCTCGCTCAATATAAATGGCGCCAGAGATGCGGGAAAGAGGAGTGTGTTGAGTGAATATGTAAAACATAAACAAGTACAGGTGTTGTTTCTGCAGGAGACGCATAGTGATGTGGTGAATGAAGTTGATTGGGGGCTCTGGTGGAAAGGGGCAAGTGTGTTGAGCCATGGGACAAATCTTAGTGCAGGGGTGGCAGTCCTTTTGCACCGGGTCTGGCTGTAAAAATTTGCTCCTCAAAGGAGGTGTGTAGGGGTAGGTTGCTTGTTGTTAAAGCAGAAATTAACAACATGTGTTTTGTCTTTATAAATGTGTATGCGCCTAAGACAGGGAGAGAAAGAGGGGTTCTATTTGGGAGTCTTAGACAGGAACTCTCACAAGTAGCGCCTGAGGAGACGCTGGTGATCGGAGGTGACTGGAACTGTACAATGGATTTTACAAAAGACAGAAATGGGGAAGAGCCTCATTCAGTGTCAGTGGGAGTGTTAAGGGACATCTTTAATCAGTTTGACCTAGTGGATGTTTGGAGAACTAAACATCCAAACACAAGACAGTATATGTGGGTGAAGGTTTTTGGGGCTAGGGTGAGTGCAGCTCGACTTGATCGTTTTTACATGTCCAGGAATCAGAGCAATAGGCTTCTGAGTGCTACCATTCTCCCAGTGGGGTTTTCGGATCACCACATAACCATGGCTCGGCTGTCTATTTCACCAGGGCCCCGGCAGGCATCTTATTGGAAGTTCAATGTAAAGCTCTTACAAGATGCCACTTTTTGCTCAGGTTTCCAGACTTTTTGGGAAAGATGGGGGCAGCGAAGAGAGGAGTATGAGTCTCTGAGTCAGTGGTGGGATGTGGGGAAAGTGCAAATTCGGCTTTTCTGTCAACAGTACACAGCTCTCTCATCCTCAGAGGCTAGGAGAGTGTTGGGGGAACTAGAGCGGTGTATTAGTGAGATGGAGGTAGAGATGGTGGGGCAAGGCAATGTAGGCCTCCAGGCTAACTTAGCCGGGTACGTAGGGACCTGGGCAGTTTTTTCCAGGTTAAAGCAAAGGGAGCACTTGTAAGAGCTAGGTTCTCCATGCTCAAGGAGATGGATGCTCCCAGCTCCTTCTTCTTTGGTTTGGAAAGACAGAGCAGTGAAGCCAAGGGTATGCATTGTCTACGGCTGTCTGATGGGCGGGTGACCTCTGTGGTGGGGAGATGCGGGAGCGGACTGTGGAGTTTTATACTGAATTGTATAGGGCAGAAATGTGTGATCCTATGTGTGCTCAGGTCTTGTTCGCAGGACTCCCTAAGCTCTCTCGGGCACAGAGGGATGAAATGGACATTCCTCTGTTGTCACATGAACTGGCAGAGGCAGTAACCCAGATGTCCCCCGGTCGTGCACCCGGGGTTGATGGACTTCCAGTGGAATTTTACAAAAAATTCTGGGGAACAATTGGACAGGATTTCTTTTGCGTGTTGCGAGAATGCATAGGGGTAGGAGAGTTGCCGATGAGCTGCCGTCGGGCGGCTCTGACTCTCCTGCCCAAAAAAGGGACTTGTGTGAACTTAAGAACTGGAGGCCTGTGGCGTTACTCTGTGCGGACTACAAGATTTTTGCCAAGGTCCTCTCTAACAGACTGAAGTCCCATCTGGACTCTATAATACACAAGGACCAGACATATTGTGTACCGGGACGCTCAATCACGGACAACTTGTTCTTGATTAGGGACATGTTGGACTTGTCGAGAGGTTCTAATGTGAACTTTGGACTGGTCTCTTTAGATCAAGAGAAGGCTTTTGATAGAGTGGATCATGAGTATCTGTTTAATGTGATGTCTGTGTTTGGGTTTGGGAAGAGTTTTGTGACCTGTGTGAAGCTGTTGTATGCTGGGGCGTCATGTATGGTTAAGGTGGGAGGGGGCTCAGTAGGCCAGTCTGGGTGAGACGGGGCATTAGACAAGGATGCCCTCTATCTGGGCAGCTGTACACACTAGCCATTGAGCCTTTTTTAGGACTGCTACGCAGGAGACTGCGGGGAGTGTGCTGGACAGGCATGGATGTGGTGACAGGAATTGCAGTCTCAGCATATGCAGATGATGTTTCTGTGATGGTCAGGGATGGGCAAGATATGCAGGAACTAGAGACCAGTCTGAAGGTGTATGAGGGAGCTTCATCAGCTAAGGTAAACTGGGGAAAGAGCAAAGCTCTGTTATGTGGGGCATGGGTGGATAGGGCTCCTCCTCTGCTTCCAGGGGTTTGCAGTGGGGTTGTGAAGGGCTTAAAGTGTTGGGGGTGTACCTGGGCTCGGAGAGGTGGGTCAGCAAGAACTGGGAGGGGCTGACACAGGCAGTGGTGTCAAGACTGGCCAGGTGGAGGTGGCTCCTGTCCCAAGTGTCATATAGAGGGAGGGTGCTGATAATCAACAACCTGGTGGCATCTTCCTTGTGGCATAAACTGGCTGTCCTCAACCCCCGCCGGTCTGCTTGCAGACCTGCAACGCAAGCTGGTGGACTTTTTTGGTCGGGACATCACTGGCTGAAGGCAGCAGTTTTGTACATGACCGTCCACGAAGGAGGACAGGGCCTGGTGGAACTGGAGAGCAGGATGGCTGCTTTCAGACTAAAGGCGGTGCAGAGACTGCTGTACCACACTGATGTTGGCTGGAGGGAACCAGCATGCGCTGCTGAGGAGAGCTGGCGGATTAGGGTTGGACCGGCAGCTGTTCCTCATGAAGCTGGAGAGGCTGAGTACAGCAGGTCTCTCAGAGTTTTACTCTGCGGTGCTGAGGGCCTGGCAGCTGCTAAGGCCCACACGAGAAGGGGTGTGGAGCCTGGGCAGTGGGTGTGGGAGGAGCCCATCTTCCACAACCCAGCCATCCCTTTGAGATCGGTTCAGTCGGCCACCCTGCAGAGGCAACTGATGGCAGGGGGTTTACAAAGGCTGGGTGACCTGAGACTGCTGGGAGAGGAGGGGTGGAAAACCCCGGAGGTCTTGGCGCAACAAACAGGAATAACGTCTCTTAGGCTGCTGGAGAGATTCCTGGAGGAGGTCCAGGAGGCACTGTCTGAGCCGGTAAGGGGGTGTTTGAGAGGCCAAAGGGAGAGGGGCCACCAATGTTCCCGCCACTGCAGGTGACGGCAGAGACTGGAGACTGGCAAGGGGGTCTGGAGGACTTGTTAGATTTTAACACTCCGAGCCTGGGGAGTTTGAGGGGTGGGAGGTAAAGCCCTCTACAACCTCTGCGTTAAGGTGAGGAGCATTAGAAGCCTAACAGGAGTGAAGGCACATCAGTGGCAGGGGTATGTGGGGCGGAGAGTATGGTGGGTTTTAGATGGAGGGCGCTCTACAAACCCCCAGTACCAAAGAGGTCAGGGGACCTCCAGTGGAGGGTTCTTCATGGAGCCCTGGCCACTAACAGCTGGTTGGCACGGGTTGATCCGGGAATTGGGCAGGGGTGTCCTTTCTGTCAAATGAAAGAAACTGTAATTCATGTGTTTTCTGTGTGCACCAGGTTAATGCCATTAATGTCTCTGTTGGAATGTCTGTGTGACAGGTTGGGGGTGGTTTTTGCTGTTGGGATGTTTATAATGGGATACAGGTATTCGAGTAAGGAGAAAGAAAAATGTGTTTTGTTGAATTTTCTGTTTGCTCAGGCAAAGTTAGCTATTTGGCTAACAAGGAGGAACAGGGTCAAAGGTGGGGGGATAACAGACCCTTTACTACTGTTTCATGGGATGGTCTCTGCGCGCCTTAGGGTTGAGTTTGAGTTCTATAAAATGATCAAATGCGTGGAGATGTTTGAGGAGATATGGTGTGTTGGGGGGGCTGTCTGTATTGCTGGGGAAGATGTTTTGGATATACGGTTGTAGGAGATGGTTTTTGTGTATTTTTATTTATTTTTTATTTTTTATTTATTTTAGGAGTGGGGGGGTGAGTTTTAAATGAATTAAGAATGTTTCAATAAAGCAAGACCAAAAGTCAAAGTCTCTCTCTCTCTCTCTCTCTCTCTGCAGGTTTGAAGCAGATTCATGCCTTGTCCATCCAGGGTAACTATGAGTTGAGGATTGACCTGGAGGACTTTGACAACAGTACAGCCTACGCCCAGTACGAGACCTTTGGAGTGGGCCTGTTCTCTGTGGACCCGGATGATGATGGATACCCACTGACAGTTGGAGATTACTCCGGAAACGCAGGTACATGGTTATATCTGACTGACCAGTTCCCATTGGGGATAGAGAAAGTATATACCTAAAAAACTTAACATTGATGTTTGATTCAAATCATAGATTAGGTCATTGTAGACCTAGACATCAATCAAAGGGTAAAGCACCCCAAACACAAACATTTAAGCCTCAGATTTACTTCTCAAATACTACAATTATAACGCAGTAATGCATTGACTCTATCTATCGTCATATCTGCTGTGTCATCTGCAGTAGTCTTGTTAATATTGTTAAGTGCTGAGGGGGTGAGGGAGGGAGGCAGAAAGGGAGGGAGAGATGGAGGGAGTGTTTGGTTTTGGTCTCCACTGTGTTGTGTTAATGCCCGATGATTTAACAATGTAGACAGACAGACTGAGGGGGACAAAGAGTATATATCTGTTCCCCAAATGTCACATCTCACCCAGTGCCCCGTCCCGTGAATAAATTACTACACAATGAATTACTGTGGTTGACCTGCAGCGTAAACAAAACACTGTCTCACGCTCGTCACTACAAAGAAGCAATTTTAAGAACCTTTGGGTCGCTTAGCACAGCACACAGACAGAGAAGGGGGACAGATGAGAGAGGAGGGATGGGGGAACGACAAGGGAGAAGAGAGGGAGAGGGAGAGAGAGGGTAAAGAAGGACACAATCAGGTTTTGGAGAGAGAGATAGATGGGTTGTTTAAATGGCTTATAGCTTCTCCTACTGCAATGAAACTGACAACGTGCCTGTTGGACATTTGAATCCCACCGCAGCATACGAAGCCTCCCACCGGTATTCTTGTACCCTCTTAGTACCACAATATTTGTTATTATCATCCGCAATGACTGTTTTAGACACCTACCACTCTTCTGCCCCTCTCCCACACACACACACACACACACACACACACACACATACATTCAAATACGCACAGACACACACACACACACACATATATATATATATATTGTCACGCCCGGGTCGAAGTATTTTGTGTTTATCTTCATGTATTGGGTCAGGCCAGGGTGTGGCATGTTTTTTTTTTATTGTGGTGTGTTTTGTCTTGGGGTTTTGGTGTGTATGTATTGGGATTGTAGCTAGTGGGGTGATCTAGCAAAGTCTATGGCTGTCTGGAGTGGTTCTCAATCAGAGGCAGGTGTTTATCGTTGTCTCTGATTGGGAACCATATTTAGGCAGCCATATTCTTTGAGTTTGTCGTGGGTGATTGTCCTTAGTGTCCTTGTTCCTGTCTATGTTAGTTTTCACTAGTATAGGCTGTTTTTTCGTTACGTTCTTTGTTTTGTAGTGTTTGTGTTTTAGATTCGTGTTACGTTTTTGTTCATTAAACATGGATCGCAATCTACACGCTGCAGTTTAGTCCGACTCTCCTTCACCACACCTAGAAAACCGTTACAGAATCACCCAACCCAGGACCAAGCAGCGTGTCAACAGGCAGGAGCAGCCCAAAGAGGAGATGCGAAATAAGGATTTCTGGACATGTTGAGGAAATCCTGCGGGAAGGACCCTGGGCTGCCAGTCTGCAAAGGTGGAACAGGTGGAGTCAGCAGGAGAGCAGAGTCAGCCGGAGAGAGGAGCCGGCAGTATGAGGGAACACGGTTGGCAAGGAAGCCTGAGAGTCAGCCCCAAAAAATTTATTGGGGGAGGCAGCCAGGGAAAGTCTGGCAGAGTCAGGCGTCAGACCAGAGATCTCCCTGTTTATCATGAGGAGCCAAGGAGGAGACCAGAACCAGAGCCGGTGTTGGAGGTGAGCATGGAGAGACCGTGAAGAGTTAATGGGGGAAATTGGAGGAGAGAGAAATGAGGGAGTTGCTGTGTTGGTGCTTTTGCATGGATCGCCCAACGGAATGTGTCGGGGATTTGATGGCACCTGGGTCAGAGCTCCATCAGCCTGAGGTCCTGGAGTCAGCTGGTGAGATGGTGCCAGCCTCACGCATCAGGCCTCCAGCACATGCCTTGCACGTCCTGCCAACACTGCTCTCAAGATCTCCAGTACACCTTCACGGTCTAGCCCATCCTGTGCCACCTCCACACACCAGCCCTCCGGTAGCAGCTCCCCGCACCAGGCTTCCTGTGCGTGTCCTCGGCCCAGTACCACCAGTGCCAGCACCACGCATCAGGCCTACAGTGCGCTGCCGGAGCCTCCCGCCTGTTCAGCGCTATCAGAGCCTTTCTCCTCTCCTGCGCTACCGGAGTCTCCCGCCTGTTCAGCGCAGCTGGAGCCTTCTTCCTCTACAGTTCAGCGCAGCCAGAGCTGTCAGTCTGCAAGGAGCTGCCAGTCTGCAAGGAGCTGCCAGTCTGCAAGGAGCTGTCAGTCTGCAAGGAGCTGCCAGTCTGCAAGGAGCTGTCAGTCTGCAAGGAGCTGTCAGTCTGCAAGGAGCTGCCAGAGCTGTCAGCCCACATGGAGCAGCCAGAGAAGTCAGTCTGCATGGATCAGCCAGAGATGTCAGTCTGTAAGAAGCCGACAGAGATGTCAGCCCACATGGAGCAGCCAGAGCTGTCAGCCCACATGGAGCAGCCAGAGATGTCAGTCTGCATGGATCAGCCAGAGCTGTCAGTCTGCATGAAGCAGCCAGAGCTGTCAGTCTGCAACGAGCTGCCAGTCTGCAGGGAGCTGCCAGTCTGCAAGGAGCTGTCAGTCTGCAAGGAGCTGTCAGTCTGCAAGGAGCTGCCAGTCTGTAAGAAGCCGCCAGAGCTGTCAGCCCACATGGAGCAGCCAGAGAAGTCAGTCTGCATGGATCAGCCAGAGATGTCAGTCTGTAAGAAGCCGACAGAGATGTCAGCCCACATGGAGCAGCCAGAGATGTCAGTCTGCATGGAGCAGCCAGAGAAGTCAGTCTGCATGGATCAGCCCACATAGTAAGAAGAAGCCGTCAGAGCTGTCAGCCCACATGGAGCAGCCAGAGATGTCAGTCTGCATGGAGCAGCCAGAGATGTCAGTCTGCATGGATCAGCCAGAGATGTCAGTCTGCATGGAGCAGCCAGAGCTGTCAGTCTGCCAGAATCAGCCAGAGCTGTCAGTCTGCAGAGCTCCAGTCTGCAGAGCTGCCAGTCTGCAAGAGCTGCCAGTCTGCAAGGAGCAGCCAGTCTGCAAGGAGCTGTCAGTCTGCAAGGAGCTGCCAGTCTGCAAGGAGCTGTCAATCAGAAGGAGCTGTCAGTCCAGGAGCTGTCAGTCAGCCAGGAGCTGTCAGTCTGCCAGGAGCTGCCAGTCAGCCGCCAGAGCTGTCAGCCCACATGGAGCAGCCAGAGCCGCCAGTCAGCCAGAGCAGCCAGAGCCGCCAGTCAGCGTGGAGCAGCCAGATCTTTCAGTCTGCCCAGCGCCACCAGTGCCGCCAGTCTGCCCAGAACAGCCAGTCTGCCCAGCATCCGCCAGTCTGCCCAGCGCCGCCAGTCTGCCCAGCGCCGCCAGTCTGCCCAGCGCCACAAGTGCCGCCAGTCTGCCCAGCGCCAGTCAGTCTGCCCATCCGCCAGTCAGCCAGTCTGCCCAGTCAGCCAGAAGCCGCCAGTTTGCTCAGCGCCGCCAGAGCCCCCAGTCTGCCCACGTCGCCAGAATCTGCCCAGCGCCGCCAGTCCCCAGACTCTTCCAGCGCCGCCAGAACTGCCAGTCGGCCAGGATCTGCCAGTCGGCCAGGATCCGCCAGTCTGCCAGGATCCGCCAGAACTGCCAGTCAGCCAGGATCCGCCAGTCAGCCAGGATCTGCCAGTCAGCCAGGATCCGCCAGTCAGCCAGGATCTACCAGTCAGCCAGAATCCGCCAGTCAGCCAGAATCTTCCAGATCTGCCAGTCAACCAGAATCTTCCAGATCTGCCAGTCAACCAGACTCTTCCAGATCTGCCAGAACAGCCAGTCGGCCAGGATCTGCCAGTCGGCCAGGATCCGCCAGTCTGCCAGGATCCGCCAGAACTGCCAGTCAGCCAGGATCCGCCAGTCAGCCAGGATCTGCCAGTCAGCCAGGATCCGCCAGTCAGCCAGGATCTACCAGTCAGCCAGAATCCGCCAGTCAGCCAGAATCTTCCAGATCTGCCAGTCAACCAGAATCTTCCAGATCTGCCAGTCAACCAGACTCTTCCAGATCTGCCAGAACAGCCAGTCGGCCAGGATCTGCCAGTCGGCCAGGATCCGCCAGTCTGCCAGGATCCGCCAGAACTGCCAGTCAGCCAGGATCCGCCAGTCAGCCAGGATCTGCCAGTCAGCCAGGATCCGCCAGTCAGCCAGGATCTACCAGTCAGCCAGAATCCGCCAGTCAGCCAGAATCTTCCAGATCTGCCAGTCAACCAGAATCTTCCAGATCTGCCAGTCAACCAGACTCTTCCAGATCTGCCAGTCAGCCAGGATCTGCTGAGACCACCAGCCAGCCAGGATCTGGTAGATCTATCTACCTGCCTGAGCATCCTCTCACTCCTGAGCTTCCTCTTACTCCTGAGCTTCCTCTCACTCCTGAGCTTCCTCTCACTCCTGAGCTTCCTCTCACTCCTGAGCTTTCTCTCACTCCCGAGCTGCCTCAGTCCCGAGCTGTCCTTCAGTCCCGATCAGCTCCTCAGTCCAGTGGGGTTCTGGGTGAGGACTACTAGGCCATGGTCGGCGGCGAGGGTGGACTATCCAGGGACGCAAGGAGAGGGGACTAAGACATTAACTGAGTGGGGTCCACGTCCCGCGCCGGAGCCGCCACCATGGACAGACACCCACCCGAACCCTCCCTATTGTTTTGAGGTGCGTTCGGGAGTCCGCACCTTAGGGGGGGGGGAGGTTCTGTAACGCCCTGGTCTAAGTATTTTGTGTTTATCTTCATGTATTGGGTCAGGCCAGGGTGTGGCATGGGGTTTTTGTATTGTGGTGTGTTTTGTCTTGGGGTTTTGGTGTGTATGTATTGGGATTGTAGCTAGTGGGGTGATCTAGCAAAGTCTATGGCTGTCTGGAGTGGTTCTCAATCAGAGGCAGGTGTTTATCGTTGTCTCTGATTGGGAACCATATTTAGGCAGCCATATTCTTTGAGTTTGTCCTTAGTGTCCTTGTTCCTGTCTGTTAGTTTTCACTAGTATAGGCTGTTTCGGTTTTCGTTACGTTCTTTGTTTTGTAGTGTTTGTGTTTTAGATTCGTGTTACGTTTTTTGTTCATTAAACATGGATCGCAATCTACACGCTGCAGTTTGGTCCGGCTCTCCTTCACCACACCTAGAATACCGTTACATATATACACACTTTTCCCTCTGATCTGAGATCTGTAGACAGGTAGTTATTGTGGCTAGAAGCTGCTGGATCTTAATGGTGTTCAGTGGAGCCGCCCATCCCATCCCCTTCCCTTTACCAAGACAAGGTGACACTGAGCGGGCTGCAAATGAGACTCTAAGTGCCCCTAGCCTGGTTCATCTCTCTCTCCCCTTATTTAGTTTCATCCGGTAACCATCATCATGCTGTCACGATGGGTTGTATGTTTTGATCTTTTTTCTCTGTTTTGCCATTTCTTCTATCGGAACTAATTGCACCATGGGTTACCGTGGAAACGGCAAATTGAGAGAGGGTTGGGAGGGTTTGGTTGGAGGGGAGAAGGGAGTAGCAGTGGTCACACCCAGCCTGGGGATTTAAACGCTTAAGATGCCCAGACGAGCTGCTAGCAAACACCTCACCACTGGAGAGGAGGGGTTTTATCCCCCTCTGGTCACAGACACAGCATGAAGCATTATAGAGAGGGAGATGGGGAGTGAGGGAAAGAGTGAAAAACACACAGGGAGAGGTAGAGTAATATAAAAATCCACATCTAGGCACTCGTGTACTTTTGTTTATTGAAAGCCTGAAGAGTTGCTATGAAACACCAATAACAAGTACATTATTCTCTGAAATCGTTTATTGTGTGGTACAGAATGTCATCACTCAATATCCCCATGTGCAGTGCGGCTGACAGTAAGCCAACAACCCAAGTATGACATTCAGCGCCGTAGCCTATACCGATGTAGGATCTTAATTTGATCACTATTTTTTTCCTGAGAGTTTTCCTTCACAACAGGAAATTCAAACTTGTAGTGTATTTACGTTTTTAAAAAGGCTTCTAATGTTTGTAATTTCCACTTTGAAATTTCAAACTTGATTTGCCCCAACTAAAAATGCATCAACCCTTACAAAAATGTCAAATAATTATAATCCACATAATGATTCACATCACCTGTTACTAGAGGATTATTTCCTGCTGTAGCAAACTGACTAAAATGAAGATCCTACATCTGTAGCTAACTGTGTCATGTACCTCTCTTTAGTTCTATTTCTGCTGTAGCTACAAAGATCCTCTGTGTGTGTGTGTGTGTGTGTGTGTGTGTGTGTGTGTGTGTGTGTGTGTGTGTGTGTGTGTGTGTGTGTGTGTGTGTGTGTGTGTGTGTGTGTGCCTGCGTGCGTGCGTACGTGCTGTGACAGTTGTGTGGTGATCGGATCGTTAGGGATGTGATATTAGCAGAAGGATAAAAAGGTCAGCATGGAGCCCTTTGATAAATAAACAACATAGTGTTGTAACACTGCAATTTATGTAATGAGGACTGATCTTCTAGAAAGGACAGGGGGCATCTCTCTCTGATCTCACGTAATTTATGGAAATTATTGATTGTAAAATCCTGAGTCATTTAGGTAAATGAATGGGAAAGCAGTGCTGCTCTCTGATGTATGAGATCTCTGGACAAATACATTAGTTGAACTAGGAAGGACCAATCAAAACACTGAGAAGTTGAAACCTATTTTATCAGCCTCTCTCAATTATCTTCTTATTTTTTGTCTTCCCATCTATCTTCTATTTCTCCTCTGTTCATCCTTGTCCTTTGACTGTGTGTGTGTGTGTGTGTGTGTGTGTGTGTGTGTGTGTGTGTGTGTGTGTGTGTGTGTGTGTGTGTGTGTGTGTGTGTGTGTGTGTGTGTGTGTGTGTGTGTGTGTGTGTGTGTGTGTGTGTGTGTGCATACGTGCGTGCATACGTGTGCATGAATGCAACATAAATGCGTCCTTCACTCATCCAATCCACCCCCCACCCTCCACCACCAACCCGCTCCCCTTCACCATACAGGCGATGCTCTGCTCAAGCACAATGGGATGAAGTTCACAACCAAAGACAAGGACAACGACCACTCGGAGAACAACTGTGCCTCCTTCTACCACGGCGCCTGGTGGTACCGTAACTGCCACACGTCCAACCTGAACGGACAGTACCTCCGCGGGCAGCACACCTCCTATGCCGACGGCATCGAGTGGTCCACCTGGACCGGCTGGCAGTACTCCCTCAAGTTCTCTGAGATGAAGATACGACCCGCGCGCGACGAGAGCAAATGAGTATATGAGGCAATAACAGAGGAAAGGAGTTGAAAGTGTTCAGAGTAATAAAACCACACCATCAGATACTGTTTACTGAATGACTAAAAGGATTGACATCTTTGATTGGTTTACTACTATTCTCTACTGTTTCCTGTGGAGCCCTTGTCCCTCTCCACTACCTCCCAGCCCCGCCCAAGTTCATGTGCCCCATCCCTACCCGTAGTCCCCTATCGCCTACTAGTGTTGTGCTGAGGCTTTTTGTGCCCCCTCCCACCCACACACTTCCTTCCCAACAACCTCATGACTCCACTGGATCAAGAAATGAGTCTGATTCACTCTGTTCATCACTCTTTCTATTAGTGCTTCATTTATATCTAGTTATTAATCAAGTATCTGTCTATTCCTTCTGAGCCTTGACCTTGTCCTTGACCTGTCTCCTGTGTTTGTTGTGCCCTGTAACCAGTAGTCCTATTCCCACAGTCCTTTGCTGCATTGCTGCCAGTCAGCGAAGCGTGGTGTTACCGTGTGACCTTAGAACAAGTGACTGATTCATGATATGTCAGAAACGGAGATGTGACATTACGGTTGGAACACACCCACACAGACACACACACACAGACACACACACACAGACACATACACACACGCACACACACACAGACACAAACTTACACACACACGCACACACACATACACACACGCATACACACACGCATACACACACAGAGACACATACACAAACTTACACACACACGCACACACACAGACACATACACAAACTTACACACACACGCACACACACATACACACACGCATACACACACGCATACACACACACAGACACACACACAGACACACACACAAACTTACACAGACACGCACACACACACATACATTCACGCTTACACACACGCATACACACACTTACACAAACACACCCTGCCCCCTGAAGCTACAATATGACCACAGCAAAACTCTGTCACCTAAAGTGACCCGGCTGCATTGGCCTCCCAGCCAGAATGGCCCAACCCACAGTACTGCTTACGCGTCCCTTTATTTCAGATTGCCTCGGTAGGAGGCACAGCGCAATGGAACAGCTGCACCAGTGTAGAGAGGGAACGGTTGAATTAAAAGGAGACAGAAGATTGAAGAGAGAGAGAGAGAGAGAGAGAGAGAGAGAGAGAGAGAGAGAGAGAGAGAGAGAGAGAGAGAGAGAGAGAGAGAGAGGACAGGTCAAACAGAGGGGTCGAAGGGAATGACTTAATGAAAAGGAGACTAAGAAAATGGGAATATACAGAGAAAAAGAAAGATGGAGGAGAGGTTATGGAGGGCTGAGGAAGAAGGGATGAGTAAACAAGAGGGAACCGATCTCAATCATCTGACTGAGGCTATTAGGGAGCATATTGGGCACTTAGTCTGATCACCAACCAAGTTACTACTTCTACAGTACCCCAGATGGTAATGCTGCAGTGTGTGTTAGTGTCTGCGTGCATGCATGCAAGTGTGCTTGTCCTCTAATCACTCTCCCAGTCACCCTAAGAGTCAATTTCAGTGATCCATTTGAGCTCCCAGTCAGTCAGACAAACAGCCTATGTAAAAATGATATGATGAAGGTTATCAAGTTCCCATTGGTAGTGGGTGAATGTAGGAGGCAGCAGAATGGAAAAGAGGAAAATACAGGGAAAAGAATGGGGTGAAGTGACAAGGTGCCTCTCTACCATAGAAAGAACGAGAGGAAGAAAGGTTATTTGACTGCTACCTTCCAGAGCCAGGAGTGTCATGACAGAGAGGGTAGTCTGTTATTCATCTGTTCCTTTAGGGAGTAGAAGCATGTTTTAACCTTTGCCACCACGACCACAAGGTTAAATAGTCCCCTACATCACTGAGCATTTAAATTATATTCTTGTGCTTTCACAATCAACTGTATAGTCGATAGAAGCTGCTTCACACATGGACACACACACATACAAACACACTGACACACAAACACACACACACACACTCTGATATCTGTCCTTTAACGTAGCTACAAAACACATTCTGTTTTCATCTCATCCTTTATGTTCAATTTCATCCATATCTCTTTTTTTTATCCACCTCACCTCTCATCTCCTCTCCCTCTCCTCCACTCCCCTCTCTACTCCATCTCCCCTCTCTCCTCCTCTCCTTCTCTACTACTCTCCCTCTCTCCCTCTCTCCTCCTCTCCCTCTCTCCACCTCTCCCTCTCCTCCTCTCCTTCTCTACTACTCTCCCTCTCTCCTCTTCTCCCTCTCTCCTCCTCTCCCTCTCCTCCTCTCCCTCTCCTCCTCTCCTTCATCTCCCCTCTCTCCTCCTCTCCTTCTCTCCTCCTCTCCCTCTCTCCTCCTCTCCCTCTCTCCCCATCTCCTGTAATATTTTATGTTCTGTAATCTAACCATGTCTAGCAGGATGTCTAGGTTTTCTGCTAGGGTGACCCAGGATCTTTTCTTCTGGCTCTAGCAGAGGAACTGTGGCTGTAAAATACAGTTTGCCGCTATCGACCGATCCCGCAACCATGATTTTCTTTCTGAATAGGAGCTCAAAAACTTGTCGGGAATGGCGACAACAAAAAAAGATGTATTGTCTGTAAAGTATTATAAAAAAGAAAAAAAGCACAATATCAGAAGTTTTGCTAACAATGAAATTGTGGAATTCTGAATATTTTTTCCATTTGTTGTTTTCATTCTGGATTTTCTTTAGATGTACTGAAAGCTTTAAAGATATGTGTAGATTTATTGTACAGTGTGTATGACCTTTAGAGCATGTCCAACTGTTTTCATACTATGCCAAAAGACAAAAGAGAACTCAAGCACACAGACTTTACAAATTACAAGTCAAAAGAAGAAAAAAAATACAAAACCAGAGCCCTTATTTCTCCTCTTTTACCGGACTGGGCACAAGAGAAGGTGTGGCCAGCTATAGTTTTGGGGGAGGGGCATGTGTGAAAGAGGAGGGACTTAGTAAGCACATGAGGGCATGCCCACTATTAAAAAAACAGCACAAATGAATCTAAACTGAAGCGATGTCAATGGCACATCTGGGGGACAATGTGGCTCTGATTGGCCTGTTGGACATTATGGAGACGTCTTTGATCTGGTCAGGTATTTTGGCTCTACTTGATAAACTGGCTCTATGGGACACACCAACTCTGGAGCACATTTTGATCTGCCCATGCTGCCAGTGGGCCAACAAGCATAGTGATGAGCATTGCTCCTCAGACACTGGATTGGCTATGTGTTTTATCCTGGTTCTTTTTCCAGTACAGGACAGAGTGTGTGTCTGGACTGCAGCACCCACAGAGCTCCAGCTCCATGCAGCCAACTATCCACAGAAACCTGCTCAGTCTCAGTCAGCCATAGAGGCTGAGTCAGTGAGTCTCAGTTCACCAGGAGTCCTGCGTTGGTAACACAGAGCAGAGTCAGAGTCCATCCACTTCTACAGTCAGCTAGTCTGCCTCTTCTACCACTACTCAGCTCTGAAGCCAAACATCAAAGAACCAACCGTCTAATCATATTATCAATGCATTATTAACACTAATCACATTACCATGGAAACAGAATTACATGGGAGAGTTTGATGACAACAATTTGTGTTGGGTAGTAGATAATAGATGATAATTTCATTGGGTTTCACAGAAGAGAAGATTTCAAAGGGTGTGCAAGTTAAAATAGATAAACGTATAAAGTTTAATGAGATACTGGAATGGGTCAGACTGATGCCTTGATGTGACTGACTGACCAGGAGGACATTCATTTCTCTTTCTGTGTGTCTGTGTGTGAGAGTGTGTAGGTTTGTGTGTATGTGTGCGTGTCTGTGTGTGTGAGAGAGAGAAAGGAACGGTAGGAATTCATCAAAGTAAATGTGATGCTTATGTACAACTTGCCTCACTGCTATTTGTGTTGATAACAGAGAGATATAAATGAACCATTAAGTCATGTGAAGTGGCTCACGCCCTTCTGGTTATGTGTTGAACTGGACTTCTCATTTTACCCCGACTCCCCTTCTAATGTAAAACCTTCAGCGTCAAATAGTGCACGTTATACGTTTTATCAACGTACTGTACACCCCACACCAACCCTCACTCTCTGAGTAGTTTAGAAACCGCACAGTCGTTGTTCCAAAGCCCCCACCCCAACCTTTACTTCTTTCATTTCCAGTCTGCTGTTACGAGCACCATTCACCCTCCCTCCTCCCCGTTTAAATTCTAGCAGGATCTTGGCTCCAGCAGTCAATGTGATAGAGGAGTAGGAACAAAAGAGTTATCCCTCGCTCCCTCTCATTCCCTCTCTCCCTCTTATTATCATCAGAATCAGCAGAGTACTGATCAATCCGTCCGTTCTCGCACCCTCCATCTCAGTCCTCCATTTATCCACTTTTCCAATAACTCCATCTCTCCTTTCCCACAACCTCCTCTGTTCCCCCTCCATTTTTAACACACTCTCCATTCCCCTAACCCCTCCATTTCCACACCATCTCTCCATCTCTCCATTTCCCCACTCCTCCATTCCTCCGTTCCCCCAACCCAACCACTCTCAGCTCCCCACTCCCCTAATCCCCAACAGAACCAACTGTCTTTTCATTTTCTCTCGGTGAAGTAATATAGATTGTTTTGCGGAATCTTGATACTGTGTTTTAATGTCTTGTCAACATTTAATAAACATTCACATTTTATAAGTGAAACATTTCTTCATGTTTGTACTCTGTGTGTGTCTTGTGCAATGTGTTTGTGCATGCGCGTGTGCGTGTGTGTGTGTGTGTGTGTGTGTGTGTGTGTGTGTGTGTGTGTGTGTGTGTGTGTGTGTGTGTGTGTGTGTGTGTGTGTGTGTGTGTGTGTGTGTGTGTGTGTGTGTGTGTGTGTGTGTGTGTGTGTGTGTGTGTGTGTGTGTGTGTGTAGGGAACTACTATAGGGCATACTACTCATATTTGTGAACATCCTTTGCCAGTTCCCTGATGGGATGATGGCCATAGAAGGGAAAGAGTCAGTGCCGTTTGGAGTAAGCATCGGTTTGAGGCAGGGGTGTGTGCTGGCACCTGTATTCTTTAACATCTTCCTCCTATGTGTCACCCAGCTTCTCAACAAGGACCTTGAGGACAGCAGCGCAGTTGCGGTGGACTTCAGGCTGGATGGAAACCTATTCAACATCAGAAGGCTCCAAGCAACCACCAAGGTTTTGTCAGAGTATGTTCTTTAGGTGCAGTAAGCTGACTGTGCTCTCATGGCCCACCCTAACGGCTGTGAGGGTCTATAGCAGGATGGGCCTGTCTATCAACACCACCAACACAGTGGTCTGCCAATGGAGATCCAGCCCTCCACCCACCATGCCTGTCTTCACCATTGGACACAAATCACTGGCAATAGTCCCGCCATTCAAATACATGGGGAGCAACCTCGTAAAACAGGATCAAGAAAGCATCAGCTGCCTTCTGAAAACTCAGACACATGGTCTTCCAAAACAGGGATCTCCACCTCCACACCAAAGTCACTGTCTATCAAGACGTCTGCATCACCACACTTCTTTATAACTGTGAAGCCTGAGTCACCTACAGTCACCATAACAAGCAGCTGATTCCACATAAGATGCCTGCAGCGCACCCTGGGAATCAGATGGTGCGACCATGTGCCCCTTACAGAAATACTTGTTAAATTAAGACCAACTGCAAGAGTATGGAGGCCATGGTCAACCAAAACCAACTGCGCTGGCTTGGGCATGTCATTAGAATGTCTCAGGAGCAGGGAAGATCCTGTATGACCAGCTACACCTTGGCCGGCGGTCTACAGAGGGCAGATGAAAACGATACAAGGACCAGCTGAAAACGTTGCTGAATTATTGCAACATTAAACCCACAGACCTGGAGGACACTGCTGACAGAACGGTGTACAGAGATAGGAAGAGGAGAAGAGCACAAAGAAACAGCAGAACAGCCCAGGAGACATGCAACCATGACTGGCCCCGCCAACACAGACTGCACATGCCCCAGTTGCAATAAAGTTTGTGAATCTCAGTTTGGACTCAACAGTCACCATAGGATTCACCGTTAACTCAGAAGTGGAAGTCATCATCGGATACTATGGGCTACCGTAACGAACAAAGATGTGTACATGTGCGTGCATGCACGTGTGCCTGCATGTGTGTGTGTCTTTCTGTGTTGTACAAAGCAGTAGAACATTCTATTGTTGTTATCAATAAATGTCACAATAAGGTGAAGAGCATTAGATTTTCCTGCTGGCAAAAACCATTGCATGTACAGTTTTCAAGAGATTGTTAAATAAATGTTAACTTTGATTGTAATAGCATCACCTCTTGAAGAGCCTAGCTCTATCATCAGAGTTATATACTTAGCAAGTAATTGCATGATTTTCAGTAAACATAATTTGATCATGTAATTTCAGATATGTGATGGTCGCCTCACAATATCTCTTAATATTGGCCACCATTAAATGGATATTTGAGTCATATAAAATAAAAGTGAACTATACCCGACAAGTATGAGTGTTTTAGGTAAATTTCCCATCCTTTGGGGCAGCAGGTAGCCTAGTGGCGGCAGGTTGGCTGGGGAGCGGCAGGTAGACTAGGGGGGACAGGTAGCCTAGGGGCGGCAGGTAGCCTAGGGGCGGCAGGTTGACTGGGGAGCGGCAGGTTGACTGGGGAGGGGCAGGTTGACTAGAGAGCGGCAGGTAGCCTAGGGGCGGCAGGTAGCCTAGGGGCGGCAGGTAGCCTAGGGGCGGCAGGTAGCCTAGGGGCGGCAGGTTGACTGGAGAGCGGCAGGTTGACTGGGGAAGGGCAGGTTGACTGGAGAGCGGCAGGTAGCCTAGGGGCAGCAGATAGCCTAGGGGCGGCAGGTTGACTGGGGAGCGGCAGGTTGACTGGGGAGGGGCAGGTTGACTGGAGAGCGGCAGGTAGCCTACTGGCGGCAGGTAGCCTAGGGGCGGCAGGTTGACTGGAGAGCGGCAGGTTGACTGGGGAGGGGCAGGTTGACTGGAGAGCGGCAGGTAGCCTCGGGCGGCAGGTAGCCTAGGGGCGGCAGGTTGACTGGAGAGCGGCAAGTTGACTGGAGAGCGGCAGGTAGCCTAGGGGTGGCAGATAGCCTAGGGGCGGCAGGTTGACTGGGGAGCGGCAGGTTGACTGGAGAGCGGCAGGTAGCCTAGGGGCAGCAGATAGCCTAGGGGCGGCAGGTTGACTGGGGAGCGGTAGGTTGACTGGGGAGCGGCAGGTTGACTGGGGAGCGGCAGGTTGACTGGAGAGCGGCAGGTTGCCTAGGGGCAGCAGATAGCCTAGGGGCGGCAGGTTGACTGGGGAGCGGCAGGTAGCCTAGGGGTGGCAGATAGCCTAGGGGCGGCAGGTTGACTGGGTAGCGGCAGGTTGACTGGAGAGCGGCAGGTAGCCTAGGGGCGGCAGATAGCCTAGGGGCGGCAGGTTGACTGGGGAGCGGTAGGTTGACTGGGGAGCGGCAGGTTGACTGGGGAGCGGCAGGTTGACTGGAGAGCGGCAGGTTGCCTAGGGGCAGCAGATAGCCTAGGGGCGGCAGGTTGACTGGGGAGCGGCAGGTAGCCTAGGGGCAGCAGATAGCCTAGGGGCGGCAGGTTGACTCGGGAGCGGCAGGTTGACTGGGGAGCGGCAGGTAGCCTAGGGGCGGCAGATAGCCTAGGGGCGGCAGGTAGCCTACGGGCGGCAGATATCCTATGGGCAGCAGGTAGCCTAGGGGCAGGTTAGTGATAAATTTGATCTATATTTCTGCTTTTTGTGACTCCTCTCTTTGGCTGTGTTTTTTTGACTTGGCTATGACCTAACATAATCATATGTTGTGCTTTCGCTGTAAAGCATTTTTGAAATCGGCCGCGATGGGTTGATTAACATAATGTTTTTCTTGCATTTGCTGTATTGGAATTGTTAATGTGTGAAAGTTACATATTTCAAAAAAATATTTTTGCCATACAGTTCTATTTTTGTTTCATCAGACCAAAGGAAATTTCTCCAAAAAGTATGATCTTTATCCCCATGTGCAGTTGCAAACCGTAGTCTGGCGGTTTTGGAGCAGTGGCTTCTTCCTTGCAGAGTAGCCTTTTAGGTTATGTCGATATAGGACTTGTTTTACTGTGGATATAAATACTTTTGTACCTGTGTCCTCCAGCATCTTCACAGGATCCTTTGCTGTTGTTCTGGGATTGATTTGCACTTTTCGCACCAAAGTACGTTCCTCTCACAGAACACATCTCCTTCCTGAGTGGTATGATGGCTGCGTAGTCCCATGGTGTTTATACTTGCATACTATTGTACAGACGAACATGGTACCTTCAGGCATTTGGAAATTGCTCCCAAGGATGAACCAGACTTGTGGAGGTCTACAATTATTCTTCGGAGGTCTTGACTGATTTATTTTGATTTTCCCATGATGTCAAGCAAAGAGGCACTGAGTTTGAAGGTAGGCCTTGAAATGCATCCACAGGTACACCTCCAATTGACTCAAATGATGTGAATTAGCCTATCAGAAGCTTCTAAAGCCATGACATCATTTTCTGGAATTGTCCAAGCTGTTTAAAGGCACAGTCAACTTAGTGTATGTAAACTTCTGACCCACTGGAATTGTGATACAGTGAATTATAAGTGAAATAATCTGTCTGTCAACAATTGTTGGAAAAGGGACTCGTGTCCTTCACAAAGTAGATGTCCTAACTGACTTGCCAAAACTATAATTTGTTAACAAGATATTTGTGGAGTGGTTGAAAAATGAGTTTTAATGACTCCAACCTAAGTGTATGTAAACTTCCGACTTCAACTGTATCTTGAGAGATCCATCCAAGATCCATCCAAAAAAGTATTTAGTCAGCCACCAATTGTGCAAGTTCTCCCACTTAAAAAGATGAGAGAGGCCTGTAATTTTCATCATAGTTACACTTCAACTATGACAGACAAAATGAGGAAAAGAAATCCAGAAAATCACATTATAGGATTTTTAATTCATTTATTTGCAAATTATGAGTGGGAGGCCCCGGTGCACAACTGAGCAAAAGAACAAGTACACTTTTTAGATTAACTAACTTCAAAGTAATGACTCGAGACGTCGGGTTTGATACGAAAGCTTCTTTTAGTAATAATACTTGTTCACGTTACATTTAACAACTTTGTTTGGGTACAGAGCAATGCAGGTAAGATGCTGTCGGAAAGTCAGCCACAATCACTAAGCACCTGCACATAATTGGCGCATTATCTCTCTCATTCATCTCGCAAGGCATTCTGGGACTTGCAGTCAAAAAGCGTAATTCAACACAACCCAATACAATTACATATGCAAATAAATCTAAAGAAATATCTTTAGACACAGCTCAAAGAATAAACTTAAACATTAACTCTGTAACACATTAAAGTTACAACATCCTCCACCCCGATGAACAATTGTGTTCATCTAGATCTCTAGGCAGTATATCAACTGAATAGGTCTCCTCAACAAAGTCCCTGAAGCAGTACGAACTGAACATGATCTAACTAGGCCATCTCGGCCTGGAAAGAGTTCTTCAATCTTTCCTAGTTTCCAGGATTGTCTGGGTGTGTTATCTTCTCCAATGAGTACAACGTCACCCGCCTTCAGTGGGGTGGGCTGTGGTGTGTCACAGCGGTGTGCTGACTTTAGATCCAGCAAGTAGTCTCTTCGCCAACTGTTCCAGAAACTGGTCACAAGTCTTTGCCTGTACTTCCATCTGCGTGTCATTTCCCCCTTGTTTAACGTTGGGTGCTGAGTGTCCGCTGGAGGCAAAGAGGTTAGTCTTTTACCCACCAGGAAGTGTGCTGGGGTCAGGGGTTGTGGTTCATCCACCTCATTGTGCACGAAGGTCAGAGGCCTAGAATTTAGGATAGCTTCAACCTCTGTCAGGACTGTGCACATCTCTTCAAAATTAAGCTCTCCCAAGAACCTTTCCCAGGCATGTTTTTACTGACCTGACGAGTCTTTCCCAGAATCTGCCCCACCAGGCTGCTCGCTCTGCGATGAACCTCCAAGTGATTCCCCTTTCTGAGAAGAACGCCATGAGTTGGGGCTCTTCGATTGCCTTCCACAGCTCTTTCAAGTCCTGATCAGCTCTCTTGAACGTTTTTGCATTGTCTGCATAATCCTCTCCTTGAGATGAGCTAACAGGAATTTCTCTGTTGACTGATCTGAGACCAGTTCCAAATGCACTGCTCTGGTTACAGCACAAGTGAACAGTGCAATGTATGACTTCTTCACAGAACCATTTTCTTTCACATAGAGCGGTCCTGCAAAATCCACACCTGTGACTTCGAATGGTGGGGATTCAGTTATTCTGTCATTTGATAAAGGCGCAGTGACCTGCTGTCCGACCCTTGCCTTGAATCTCTTGCACACTATACATCTTGCCACTGTGCTCTTGACTAGCTGCCTAGCACTCAAGATCCAGTATCGCTCTCTGATTTGTACTAGAGTGTCTCTTGCTCCAGAATGCATCACCTTCTCATGGTGGTACTGTATCAGCATTTCTGAGTATCTGTACTTATTGGGCAGAACCCATGGGTTTTTCTACTTTTCTGCATCGAACAGTTCGTCAGCAGTCAGTTCACCTTGTATCGTTATGGTTGTACGAGCATTGGCTATGAATCTCTTTATCCAGGCGGTGACTCTGAACACTCTTTTCAGTTTGCTGTACCTTTCAAGCTCCAACAGGTTCAGTGCTGTCTGTGCTGTTTGCTGCGAGTTGTACAGTAACCTGGCAACTGGACTTGAGTTCTATATTCACCTCATCCGGAACCTTGTTATCATCAGTCTCTTCGGACTGATTGGGTGATGTCAGAATTCTGGGTCCATTCCACCATAGCTCGCTCTGTGTCAAGTTTCGAACAGTTTGTCCTCTGGTAGGGAGGTCAGCTGGATTAGTTTTCCCTTCAATATGTGACCATGACTCTGGATTGGTCAAGGACTGGATCTCCGTCACTCTGTTCGCAACAAACTGTTTCCATTTCTGAGCTGAGCTGCAAATCCAATGCAGCACGATCATCGAGTCTGTCCACATTTTGATCTGTTTTTCTTCCATTTTCAGTGTGGTCATCAAGTTGTTTGCTAGTCTCGCTCCAATCACAGCTCCCATGAGCTCCAGACGTGGCAGCTTCAATTTCTTAAGTGGGGCTACCCTGGACTTGGATGCGACTAGACTTGTTGTTTCCCTGTCTTGTGACTCACCTTGCAAGTAAGCTACTGCACTGTAAGCCCTTTCACTTGCATCACAGAACACGTGTAGTTTCAGGGTGTGGTTATTCTGTGGCCGCATGTCTGTTCTGTACCACCTTGGTATGGTGAGCTGGTGTAACTGGGGTAGTTCTGAACACCACTGTTGCCATTCTCGTGTCAGATCAGATGGTAATTCTTCGTCCCAGCTGAGTCCCCTCTCCCACATTTCCTGGAACATGCACTTGATCCTGATGGTGAAGGGAGTTAAGAAACCAAGAGGGTCGAAGATACGTGCAGACGACTGCAGAACATTTCTCTTTGTGTTTTGCTTTTGCCTTAGAATGCTCAGTAACGGCCTGAGGTCAAACACAAAGTCATCCGTTTCCGGCCTTCATACTATACCTAAAACCTTCAGCACTAATCCTTGTGTTTGTAACGTCAACGGGTGGTCAGTTGTCGTACTCTCCTCCCATTTTGTTTTCAATTCAGGAGAATTGGTCATCCATTTGCAGAGGTCCATGCCTGCAATCGACAGCATTCGCTTTGCAGTTGTTGTCACAAGGTAAGCCTCTTCAACATTGCGTGAACTTGCAATGAAGTCATCTACGTAGAGTGACTCTCTCAGTATCTCTACAACTTCTGGTTGTTCTGTTTCATATTGTTTCAGGTGCTTCCTGATTGTAGCTGCCAGCAAAAATGGACTTGGGGAAGCTCCAAATACCACTCTTTTCATCCTCAGCACACGCAGCTCCTCTTCATTTTCTACCCTTGGTGGGCCAGTGAGCCATTGAAATCTCACGGCGTCTCTGTCTCTCTCTGCTAGGGATATCTGCAGGAAAGCTTTCTTGATGTCTGCCATGAATGCGATCTCATGTAGTCTGAACTTTATCAGAACGCTGAGCAGATCCGGATTCAGGTTCGGTCCTGTGAGTAGACAGTCATTGAGAGATGGACAGCCATCTTCATGGGACGAGGCATCAAACACCACTCTCAGTTTTGTTGTCGCCTTATCTTCTCGGAGTACTGCATGGTGAGGTAAGTAGTATTTTACGTTGTCTGCACTTGATGCGTTGTCCTTGGGCACGTCCTCTGCCATATCTTGTTGTAAGTAGTCTTCTACTACTTCATTGTATCTGCTGTACAACGTCACATCCTTCTTCACTCTTTTCTTCAGACCTTCAAACCGTTTCTTGGCGATTCTATAGTTGTCTTGGAGTTCTGGCATTTCTCATTTCCATGGCAACTCCACATGGTATCGCCCATCTTTGAAGGTGGTTGTTTCCTCGAACATTTGTAGAGCCTCATTTTCCTCTGGGTTCTGTGTTTTCTTGCTTAGAATACCCAGAGACTCAAGCTCCCAGAATGCATGCAGTTGCTTGGAGACTAGTGTGTCTTCATCAAGTGGGATGAACATGCAGGTCGCCTCGGCGACACTTGACATGGACACGGGTCCCTGCACCGACCATCCAAAGGTGCTCTCTAAAGCAACTAGCGTCTCCGTCAGTCGCTCCACACTCTGCCTGATACTGTCTGCCAGTAGTAGTCTGCTCCTATCAGGACAGAGAGTTCAGGATCATTGTCATCTCCTGGAAAGTCTGCGAGCTGCAGTCCCCTTTTACTGAGCTCATGCTGAATCCGTTCACCAGGAACCTTCATCACAGCTGTGCACACTTGTGGGGTTTCAATTGCCTCTATCTCTATTCTCTGCTGTTTGTCCCAGACATTCTCCAAGATGACTTTCACTGTGTTGCGTTAGGACGTTGCTGGGGCAGAGGAGCCAAACGTGTGAAGAGTGAGTGCCTCTTGTCTGATTACTGGTAGCTTCAAGCCCTTCACAAGGTTTTCATGTATGAAGCTTCTCTGACTGCCTCCATCTAGTAAGCAACGAGCTATCTTCCTGCCCGATGGGCCTTCTACCCATGCCTTTGCTGTTTGTAGCAACACAGTGTTAAGTCCATCTGGTTTCATCTTCACTGAATGGGGAATAACTGAGGAAATAACAGCATCTACAGAAACAGTAGGGGGTTGCACCTCACTCCTCTTACTGGTACACACCGCAAAGTGATGTCTGCTTCCACATGTTGCACATGACACATCTTTGACTTTACAGAATTTTGTACTAAACATACAAAGCATCTTCCCATGTTCTTTAGTTTCTCTTTGCGTGTAGCAATATTGTAGTCAGGGCAGTTTTCTGATTAGTGGTCTGCACTGTCACAAAATAGACATGTTTGTTGTTCCTTCTGGCTGGCTGTATGCAGTGCTGCAGCAGAGGGCATGTTGGGTCTTTTTGGTTTATTTTCATTGGAGAAGCATGACTTGTTCCATGGTTTGCTCTCTTTCTGTTGGTTGAATGATCTTGTCATTTGTAGCGCTCTCTCCCTGCTCTGAACCTCTTTCTATAGGAAACTGATAATCTCAGACACCTTCCATTCATCATCTACTCCCCTCTGACAACTATAGTCAAGAGCTATGTCCTCTGGAATCATCTGTAGTAAGATTGGGAATAGTAGGCTTCCATGGGTTTCTGACACTACACCCAGTGATTCCAAGCTCCTAATCTGAATTTCACATTCATCATATAGCTGCCTCAATGCATTTAGATCAGAGGATTTCTTCACAGGTGTGAGATTCAGCAGCTTTGACATATGAGCACTAATCACAAGATCTTTCCTTCCAAATCTGCTCTTGAGTAGAGCGATTGCATTATCATAGTTACTGTCTGTTAACATCAGTCCTGCTATTGCCTTTGCAGCTGGTCCAGTGAGATATGTTTTCAGATAGGTAAACTTCTCTTTTTTACACAGTGAATCATTGTTGTGAATAGCAGTCTCATATTGGCTCCAAAACTCCTGCCACATACTGACATCTCCATAGAATTTCTCAATAATCAACTTCGGTAGCCTTACCGATTGTCTCTGTGATATGTTTGAGTTAGCGTCACTCACCCGGGCTGGTAGTGGATTGACGTCCTGTTTCTTCGTTATCACTCTTTGTGCACGACTCTTCAGCATGATAATGTGCTCTTTATAATCCTCCATGCATGCAATCTCTGCCTCCAATCCGTCCAATGGCGTTAACTGTTCAATTCCACGATCGAGTTCAAACAAACTGTCCTCCTTAGCTGATAACAATTCCAACAATGTACTCAAGTGATCGGTATCCGGATTTGACTTGGATATTTCCACGTCAATCTGATTCAAAATCCGTGTTGTTGCGCCTCGAATGGTACCCCGCTTTCGTCTCATTCTTTCTGCTTCATGCCAACGTTCCTCCTCAGCCATTTCAGCCACTTCTTCGTCGCAGCTCATATCCCGGGTTTCGGCACCAAATTTTGTGATTAACTAACTTCAAAGTAATGACTCGGGACGTCGGGTTTGATACGAAAGCTTATTTTAGTAATAATACTTAGAGCGTCTAGTTTGAGAAACAGATGCCTCATGAGTCTTCAACTGGCAGCTTCATTAAATAGTACCCGCAAAACACCAGTCTCAACATCAACAGTGAAGAGGCGACTCCGGGATGCTGGCCTTCTAGGCAGAGTTGCAAAAAAAGCCATATCTCAGACTGGCCAATAAAAATAAAAGATGAACATGGGCAAAAGAACACAAACACTGTACAGAGGAACTCTGCCTAGAAGGCCAGCATCCCGTTACTCACTGTATAACTCTGATGATAGAGGTAAATGTGGAATAATCGTAAATGTGTAGCTCTGACTATGCTCTTCAAGAGGTGATGATATGAAAACCAAATAGTTAAATAATAAAAGTGATATCCACAAGTTCATCTGACTCTGGGGAAGTAGATAAAGGGCCTCATTGCCAAAATTACGAAGTATCCCTTTAACAATCCCTTGAAAATGGCACGTAGTTGTCACTGGGTTTTAGCTGAGCTGGGGGTTCTCCTAGAGCTGGGGTTCTCCTTGTTCTCGGTGCAGTGTAAAGGAAACAATGGAAAGTGGACATTTATAGTCCAACCGTTGTACTGCAGGAACATTACACACTTCTTTAAAACGTGTCTTCCTCTGCTCCCATTTAACAGAGGAAGATAGACAGAAAAAAAGAGGCAAATAGAAGTTAAAATGGGAGGAAAGAAAGAGGCTGATCTAGCTGACATGTATTTGAGTGGTGGGAAGAACAAGCAGGCTTAGACAAAGAGAGTGTGTCACTCACTTAAATCCTGTAGAGAAGACAGGAGCAGACAGACAGGCAGCCACGGGAGGAGTGGTACTCAATCTCTCTCTTTCCCTCACACTAAATCTTTCTTTCTTTTTTTCTATCTCACATTCAATCTCTTACCTTTCTTTCTCTTTACCTGTTCTCCCTCTCATTTCAGAATCCCCCATCTTTCTCTCTCTCCTCTCTTCTCTCTCTCTCTCTCTCTCTCTCTCTCTCTCTCTCTCTCTCTCTCTCTCTCTCCTCTCTCTCTCTCGCTCCACTGCTACATGTTACCTTAGTAATACTGTACTTATCTCTCTCACATGTATGCACACACACTCCATCTGGTGCTCAGTTTGTATTCAGTGCACATTGCACGTGCTCTCTCACTATGTGCTGTCAACAGCAGTCATGTTCTGCTCTGTCGTCGGAGACAGTGCCCTCGTCTGAGTGTGTGTGTATGCGTGTGTGTATGACAGCGTCTAAAGTCTGCTGAGGATTGGCATCTCAGTCTGACAGAGATATCATTAGAGCACCCTGTTTGATGCACCAGTTGTACGTCAAGCACAGAAAAAACGATAATAGTGTGTGAAGTGTACCGTGTGTGTGTGTGTGTGTGTGTGTGTGTGTGTGTGTGTGTGTGTGTGTGTGTGTGTGTGTGTGTGTGTGTGTGTGTGTGTGTGTGTGTGTGTGTGTGTGTGTGTGTGTGTGTGTGTGTGTGTGTGTGTGTGTGTGTGTGTGTGTCTGTGTGTGTGTGCACGACTGTATGTATTACTTATCTCCTCTGATGTTCTGTTCGAGTTAGGGGGCCTTAAGGTCTTTATTTTTCTGTGATTACAAACATCACTTATTTCCCTCCTTCCTTCCTCCATTTTGTCTGAGACAGCTGATGATGTTAGGGGGCGTGTGTTTCATCGCTACCTCACAAAGGCCTCTTTGATCCTCAGAGAAACGCTGACAATTCTGTTCACAGTGGAAATGTGGTGCCCGTCTCTGTGTGTCACAGGGCTCCTGTCTGTTGTGTTGTCAGAGGCACCATCAGTCCTGTTCTGTACACCTCGTACTCACAGTCAATGGGGGAAAACCCTTGAGTTGATTTGTTTTTTATGTAGTAAGGCAAGGTTTATGTACTTACGTGACAAACTTAATTTGAATTGGATTATTTTAGAAGATTTGGGTGACTAGATATTATCCAGTTGGTTTGTTGTGGTTTGGTCAAATGTTGGCTTTGGATTTGTAGTTAGTCTATAATTCATGAACTTTCTTCGTGTTTCAGTTTTGTGTAGCTTGTGTCCAATGGTTGAGTGAATTAAGAACATTTTGGTGGTCCAATTTAGTTAGTCTTAATCAATAGATTTAGCTGTCTGGCTGCATAATATTTTACAGTCTGGTTTAGGTTCTAGTTGGTCTTTGTCTAACATTAGTCAAGTAGTCCACCATACCCATTAATGTAATGTGAAGTCTTTTTCTTCCTCCCACTCTACTGCCCCATAGGGAAGTGATATGGAACTGGAAATGTCAGAGGGAAATTACAGCATTTTAATTATACCTTGTTACACACTATCCTCCTGCCAGAGCCTGCACCTTGATTAGCATAATACAGAGCCAGAATAAGAAATGTTAGAGATAATACAGAGGAAATACAGAGGAAATACAGAGATAATACAGAGATAATACAGAGGAAATACAGAGATAATACAGAGATAATACAGAGGAAATACAGAGATAATACAGAGATAATACAGAGGAAATACAGAGATAATACAGAGGAATACAGAGGAAATACAGAGATAATACAGAGACAATACAGAGGAAATACAGAGGAAATACAGAGATAATACAGAGGAATACAGAGGAAATACAGAGATAATACAGAGATAACACAGAGGAAATACAGATGAAATACAGAGATAATACAGAGGAAATACAGAGATAATACAGAGGAAATACAGAGATAATACAGAGGAAATACAGAGATAATACAGAGATAATACAGAGGAAATACAGAGATAATACAGAGATAATACAGAGATAACACAGAGGAAATACAGATGAAATACAGAGATAATACAGAGGAAATACAGAGATAATACAGAGGAAATACAGAGATAATACAGAGGAAATACAGAGATAATACAGAGATAATACAGAGGAAATACAGAAATAATACAGAGGAAATACAGAGATAATACAGAGATAACACAGAGTCCCAAATCGCACCCTATTCCCTTTATACTGTAGTGCACTACTTTTGACAAGGGCCCTGAACAAAAGTAGTGCACTATATAGGGAATAGTGTGCCATTTGGGACGCACAGGGAGAATACCCACACTATATAGGGAATAGTGTGCCATTTGGGACGCACAGGGAGAATACCCACACAGACGTCGGTTTTGATTTACATTTGGTTGAGTTGTCAACTAATGTGAATTCAGTGTGGAATCAAAAAACTGGTTACAGTTGGATGAAAACATTACCAAATCCAATCAGTTTTCCACGGTGATTCAATGTCATCGCATATATTTTTGGGGTTGAAATGACATGGAAACAACATTGATATAACCAGGTTTTGCCCAGTGGGCAAAGTGAATAATTTTTATTCCTCAACCATCCTGCTGACAGCACTGTCATTCCCTTCCCATTACAAATTTAACATACAATCACACAAACAGATGTTCTTTTTTTTACTCCATTTTGTATCTGCCTTACAGGTAGGTATAAATCCATTGTGTTCATATATATCTTATTCTTATTTTCTTTTGTAGGCTCTGCATGACACAGACATACTGTCATGCCCTGACCATAGTTTCTTTGTATGTTTCTATGTTTTGTTTGGTCAGGGTGTGATCTGAGTGGGCATTCTATGTTGTATGTCTAGTTTGTCTGTCTTTGTGTTTGGCTTGATATGGTTTTCAATCAGAGGCAGGTGTTAGTCATGGTCTCTGATTGGGAACCATATTTAGGAAGCCTGTTTTGTAATTGTGGTGGGTGATTGTCTATGTTAGTTGCTTGTGTCAGCACATTTCATATATATAGCGTCACCGGTGTTGTTAATTTATTGTTTTGTTCAGTTTACTTCGTGTTTTTGTCATCCATTAAAATGATGCATTCACACCACGCTGCGCTTTGGTCCGCTTCTTACGATGATCGTGACGCATACTGGTCAAACATCTACTTTCTCTGTGTTGCATATGTGCTACGGATCACTACAGTATATGCGTGTGTGCACACAAGTGTCTGTGGTTTTGTGTGCGTGTTTATGTTTATTAGACGTGTCCCTTATGGAAATGTCTGAGTCTCTAAAAATATTCCAATAGTCCAGCTGCAGCAAGGGTGTTCCCAGGCCCCTACCTCTCAGCCCCTCTGTGGCGGTGGCTGGGCTGGCGGGTTGATATCCGTCTAATTGATGTTGGTGGCAGGTAGAGATCCCATTGGGGCCAGTTGAATGGGCAGGTGAACACAGGAGCCTTATATTCCTCCTGACAGCCACCAACCACACACACACACACACACAACCCAGGCCCCACTTATTACCACTGACACCACACAATTATGGAAGAGCAGCTAATCATGACGAGACCTCATGAGGGAGCGGGAGTGAGAGATGAGGAAAGAGTGGTTTTATAAGACTGACATGCAGGGCTTTTACCACTGCCTTGGGACAAAGGGAAAGACTGGGAGTGACAGTCTGTTGGATCTTGGAATTGTATTAAAATACCACTGGGAATTGCAGGTTTTGAGAGAAATTGTTCCATCATTAGTGTGTCGTTCCCTTATAAACTCAGCAAAAAAAGAAATGTCAACTGCGTTTATTTTCAGCAAACTTAACATGTTTAAATATTTATATGAACATAGCAAGATTCAACAACTGAGACATAAAACTGAACAATTTGCACAGACATGTGGCTAACAGAAATGGAATAACGTGTCCCTGAACAATGGGGTTCTCAAAAGTAACAGTCAGTATCTGGTGTGGCCACCAGCTGCATTAATTATTGCAGTGCATGTCCTCCTCATGGACTGCACCAGATTTGCTCATTCTTGCTGTGTGATGTTACCCCACTCTTCCACCAAGGTTCCTGCAAGTTCCCAGACATTTCTGGAGGGGATGGCCCTAGCCCTCACCATCCGATCCAACAGGTCCCAGACGTGCTCAATGGGATTGAGATCTGGCTCTTCGCTGGTCATGGCAGAACACTGACATTCCTATCTTGCAGAAAATCACGCACAGAACGAATGAGCGGTATGGCTGGTGGCATTGTCATGCTGGAGGGTCACGTCAGGATGAGCCTGCAGGAAGGGTACCACATGAGGGAGGAGGATGTCTTCCCTGTAACACACAGCCTTGAGATTGTCTGCAATGACAACAAGCTCAGTCCGATGATGCTGTGACACAGCGCCCCGAACCATGATGGTCCGCATCCAAATCGATCCTGCTCCAGAGTACAGGCCTCGGTGTAACGATCATTCCTTCGACGATAAACTCGAATCCGACAATCATCCCTGGTGAGACAAAACAACGACTAGTCAGTGAAGAGCACTTTTTGCCAGTCCTGTCTGGGTTTTTGCCCATAGGCGACGTTGTTGCCGGGGATGTCTGGTGAGGACCTGCCTTACAACAGGCCTACAAGCCCTCAGTCCAGCCTCTCTCAGCCTATTTTTGGACAGTCTGAGCACTAATGGAGGGATTTTGCGTTCCTGGTGTAACTCGGGCAGTTGTTGTTGCCATCCTGTACTTGTCCCGCAGGTGTGATGTTCGGATGTACCGATCCTTTGCAGGTGTTGTTACACGTGGTCTGCCACTGCGAGGACGATAAGCTGTCCGTCCTGCCTCCCTGTAGTGCTCTCTTAGGCGTCTCACAGTATGGGCATTGCAATTTATTGCCCTGACGGCATTTACAGTCCTCATGCCTCCTTGCAGCATGCCTAAGGCACGTTCACGCAGAGTCAGTAGAACGGCCTCTTTAGTTTCCTAAGTTTTCATAACTGTGACCTTAATTGCTTACCGCTTGTAAGCTGTTAGTGTCTTAACGACCGTTCCACAGGTGCATGTTCATTAATTGTTTATGGTACATTGAACAAGCATGGGTAACTGTGTTTAAACCCTTTACAATGAAGATCTGTGAAGTTATTTGGATTTTTACGAATTATCTTTGAAAGACAGGGTTCTGAAAAGGGACGTTTCTTTTTTTGCTGAGTTTATGTAATGGGAAGGGTTGGAGTTAACTTCTTGCGTTGAGCAATCCCTTTTCCGGGAGCGTAATCATAGCCTCAAAATTCAGTCATTACAATACCAAACCTTTTTCCAAATTAACTCCATAATATCAACAGAAACATGGCAAACGTTGTTTAGAATCAATCCTCAAGGTGTTTTTCACATATCTATTCGATGATAAATCATTCGTGGCAGTTGGGTTTCTCCTCAGTAGCAGACGGAAAAGTACTGCAGCTGGAGATTACGCAATAATTGTGACGGTTGACACCAAGCGGCCACCTGGTAAATGTAGTGTCTTATGGTCAATCTTCCAATGATATGCCTAAAAATAAATCACAATGCTGCAGACACCTTGGGGAAACGACAAAGTATAAGCTCATTCGTGAGCCATTCACAGCCATATAAGGAGTCATTGGAACACAGCGCCTTCAAAATCTGGGGCACTTCCTGTTTGAAATTTCATCTTGGTTTCGCCTGTAGCATCAGTTCTGTGGCACTCACAGACAATATCCTTGCAGTTTTGGAAACGTCAGAGTGTTTTCTTTCCAAAGCTCTCAATTATATGCATAGTCGAGCATCTTTTCGTGACAAAATATCTTGTTTAAAGCGGGAACGTTTTTCATCCAAAAATTAAAATAGCACCCCCTATATCCAAGAAGTTAAACAGTTTTCTATTGCTCGAAGACATCAGTTAAAATCCTGTACCAGTCATGGTAAGTTAATAAAACACATCTGAAGTCAACTGAAGTCAGGATATCTGCTGCAGCAGAGAGCAGCTAAAGCAGAATAGAAAACAGTACAAACCCATTGTAGCTGGATAGTATTGTTAAAAAGCCATTGTAGCAGACTAGATCATGGTAAAAAAAAAACATTGTAGCTGGATAGTAATGGTAAAAGCCCATTGTAGCAGAATAGAAAATGGCTAGCGTCCTTTTTTTTTTTGAATTTCGACCTGACTGACGTGCCCAAAGTAAACTGCCTGTTACTCAGGCCCAGAAGACAGGATATGCATATAATTGGTACCATTTGATATAAAACACTTTGGAGTTTGTGTAAATGTTAAAATAACGTATGAGACTATAACACAATAGATATGGTAGGAGAAAATTAAAAGAAAAACCAACCAGAATAACTTTTTTTAAAGCCCATGCTCTTACAATGGAAGGTAAAGGGTCATAGTCAAATCCAGCTCCCAGATTGCAATTCCTATGGCTTCCACTAGATGTCAACAGTCTTTGTTCAAGGTTTCAGGCTTGTTTCTACCCAAATGAGGAATAATATGGAGTTTTAGCACTGGGAGTAAGAGAGGAAGTGCACCTGTTAATGTTGCTTTCCTATTAGGCATACTTCTTTCCATATCAAATATTATAGTCTAATTACATTTTAGGGTACCTGAGGATTAAATAGAAACTTATTTTGACTTGTTTTAACAAAGTTTAGCGATAGCTTTTTGGATTCCTTTCTCTGCATGTTGAATGAGTAGATTAGTCAAATCGATGGCGCCAACTAAACAGACTTTTGGGGATATAAAGAAGGATTTTATCTAACAAAACGACCATACATATTGTAGCTGTGACCCTTTGGCTTGCAAATCAGAGGAAGATTTTCAAAAAGTAAATTATTATTTCATCGCTATTTGTGATTTTATGAAGCCTGTGTCGGTGGACAAATATGTTGATGTGGGGCGCCGTCCTCAAACAATCGCATGGCATGCTTTCGCTGTAAAGCCTATTGTAAATCAGACAATGCAGTTAGATAAACAAGAATTTAAGATTTTCACCCATATAAGACACTTGTGTGTACCTAAATATTTAATATCCATACATTTTATGATTATTTATTTGAATTGTGCGCCCTTCAATTTCACCGGAAGATGTCGACAGGTGTCCTGCTGGCGCTAGTTTTTAAAGCCATTGTATATTCTCTGAACAACAAAGTAGACTAGCTCAGGGTGAGGATCTCCTTCCAGAGAGACACCAGGGACTGTGACATACTTTGTTTCATGGAATCATGGCTCTCTCTGGATATACTGTCCCCGTCCATACAGCCAGCTGGTTTCTCAGTACAGTGTGCGGATAAGAATAAGAAACTCTCTGGGAAGATGAAAGGCGGTAATGTATGTTTCATGATTAACTACTCATGGTGTGATTGTGATAACATACAGACACTCAAGTTCTTTTGTTCACCCATCCTAGAAAATCTCACAATGAAATGAAGACCATATTACCTCCCAAGATAATTATCTTAGGTTATAGTCACAGCCATGTATATTCCCCCTCAAACTGATACTACGGCGGCCCTCAAGGAACTACACTGGTCTTCATGCAAACTGGAAACCACATATCCTGAGACTGCATTTATTGTAGCTGGGGATTCTAACAAAACAAATTTGAGGAAAACACTACCAAAGTTCTGTAGTACTCGCTCTTGAAAAACACTCGATCACTGCTATTCCCATTTCTGGGTTGCCTAAAAGGCCTATAGGCAGAAACTCTAACAGGAAGTACCCATGCTAAGGTCTATTCAACGCTGGTCTGACCAATCGGAATCCATGCTTCAAAATTGTTTTGATCACGCGGACTTGGATATGTTCTGGGTAGCCTCTGATAATAACATTGACTTGTACACAGACACAGTGACTGAGTTCATCAGGAAGTGTATAGGGGATATTGTTCCCACGATGACTAGAAAAACCTACCCAAACCAGAAACCGTATATAGATGACTGCATTGTCGCAAAAGTGAAAGTGCGTACCACCACATTTAACCATGGCAAGGTGACTGGGAATATGGTTGAATATAAATAGTGTAGTTATTGCCTCTGTAAGGCAATCAAACAGACAAAACGTCAGTACAGAGGCAAAGTGGGGTTGCAATTCAATGGCTCAGATACGAGACATATGTGGCAGGTTCTACAGACAATCACGGATTACAAAGGGAAAACCAGCCACGTCACAGTCACCGACGTCTTGCTCCCGGAGAAGCAAAACACATTCTTCGCTCACTTTGAGGCTAAAATAAAGCCACTAACGTGGCCCACTCCCAAGGAATGTGACCGGCATGAGTAAGACATTTAAGCTTGTTAACCCTCGCAAGGCTGCCATTATTCCTGTATCCAAGAAAGCAAAGATAACTGAACTAAATTACTTTCATCCGGTAGCATTCATTTCTGTCATCAAGAAGTGCTTTGAGTGACTAGTTAAGGTTCATAAGCTTCTGATAGGCTAATTGACATAATTTGAGTCAATTGGAGGTGTACCTGTGGATGTATTTCAAGGCCTACCTTCAATCACAGTGCCTTTGCTTGACATTGTGGGAAAATCAAATTAAATCAGCGAAGACCTCAGAAAAATTATTGTAGACCTCAACAAGTCTGGTTCATCCTTGGGAGCAATTTCCAAATGCCTGAAGGTACCACTTTAATCTGTACAAAAAATAGTGTGCTATTACAAACACCATTGGACCACGCAGTCGTTATACCGCTCAGGAAGGAGACGCATTCTGTTTCCTAGAGATTAACGTACTTTAGTGCGAAAAGTGCAAATCAATCCCAGAACAACAGCAAAGGATCAGCAAAGGACCTTGTGAAGATAGAAAAGCCCGACTACGGTTTGCAACTGCATGTAGGGACAAAGATCGTACTTTTTGGAGAAATGTCCTCTGGTCTGATGAAACAAAAACAGAACTGTTTGGCCATAATGACCATCGTTATGTTTGGAGGAAAAGGGGGGAGGCTTGCAAGCCGAAGAACACCATCCCAACCGTGAAGCACAAGGGTGGTAGCATCATGTTGTGGGGGTGCTTTGCTGCAAGAAGGGACTTGTGCACTTCACAAAATAGATGGCATCATGAGGGAGAAAATGATGTGGGTATATTGAAGCAACATCTCAAGATATCAGTCAGGAAGTTAACCTTTTTGGGATAGGGGGCAGTATTTTCACTTTTGGATGAATAGCGTGCCCAGAGTGAACTGCCTCCTACGCTGTCCCACATGCTAATATATGCATATTATTATTAGTATTGGATAGAAAACACTGTGAAGTTTCTAAAACTGTTTGAATGATGTCTGTGAGTATAACAGAACTCATATGGCAGGCGAAACCCTGAGAAAAATCCAACCAGGAAGTGGGACATCTGAGGTATGTAGATTTTCAAAGCTTGGCCTACTGAATACACATTGAGATATGGATAAAGTTGCACTTCCTACGGCTTCCACTAGATGTCAACCGTCTGTAGAAACTTGAATGGGGATTCTACTATAAAGAAATGGCTCATAAGAGCTCTTTGAGTCAGTGGTCTGGCAGAGTGCCTTGGTCTCATGATGCTCGCTCCCGACAGAGTTACCTCTCGTTCCAGTGCTTTTCTTCAGACAAAGGAATTCTCCGGTTGGAATATTATTGATGTTTGATGTTAAAAACATCCTAAAGATTGATTCCATACATCGTTTGACATGTTTCTAAAGGACTGTAACGGAACTTTTAGAGTTTTTGTCTGGATGAAGTGCCTGCGCCTCATGAAGATGGATTACTGGAATGAAGACACTAACAACAAGTGGTTATTTGGACATAAATGATGGAACTTTATGGAACAAAGCAGTCATTTATTGTCGAAATGGGATTCCTGGGAGTGCCTTCTGATGAAGATCATCAAAGGTAAGTGAATATTTATGGTGTTATTTCTAACTTTATTGATTCCAAAATGGTGGATATTCCTCTGGCTGTTTTGGGTTCTGAGTGCCGTTCTCAGATTATGCTTTTTTCGTAAAGTTTTTTTGAAATCTGACACAGCGGTTGCATTAAGGAGAAGTCTATCTTTAATTATGAGAATAACAGTTGTATCTTTTATCAATGTTTATTATGAGTATTTCTGCAAAATCACCGGATGTTTTGGAATCAAAACATTACTGCAAGTAAGGCGCCAATGTAAACTGAGATTTTTGGATATAAATATGCACATTATCGAACAAAACATACATGTATTGTGTAACATGAGGTCCTATGAATGTCATCTGATGAAGATCATCAAAGGTAAGTGATTAATTTTATCTATATTTTTGAAAAATGGCTGTGTTTTTTCGACTTGGCAATGACCTAACATAATCATATGTTATGCTTTAGCTGTAAAGCATTTTTGAAATTGGACATGATGGGTAGATTAACAAGATGTTTATCTTTCATTTGCTGTATTGGACTTGTTAATGTGTGAATATTACATATTTCTAAAAAATATTTTTGAATTTCCCGTGCTGCCTTTTCAGCGGAATGTTGTTGAGCGCTAGAAATGTTAAAGCTTGGTCGTAAATGGGTCTTCCAAATGAATAATGACCCCAAAACTACTTCCAATGTTGTGGCAAAATGGCTTAAGGACAGCATGGTCAAGGTATTGGAGTGGCCATCACAAAGCCCTGACCTCAATCCCATAGAAAATGTGTGGGCAGAACTGAAAAAGCGTGTGAAGCAAGGAGGCCTACAAACCTGACTCAGAGATATTATTAGTATTAAGAGATTGACATTTGGGATAATAAGAGGTATGACATTTGGATATTAAGCTGATTGAAATGTGGATAATAAGAGGATTGACATTTGGAAATAAAGCTAATTGATATTTGGATAATAAGAGGGTTGATATTTGGATAATAAGAGGGTTGAAATTTGGATAATAAAATGATTGAAATTGAGATAAGATTTACTATTGCTATTAAGTACTGAGGTAATGAGAGGTTTCACGGGACTAGCTACGGTGTGAAAGTGGTGTTTGTCTTTATGAATACCTCAACCACTTCTGTGTGAGCTGAGTTTTTCAATCTATAATGTTATCTAGGGGTTTTGTCCACCACCGCCGGTCGATCTACAGGTAGTGAACACTGACAGGAGAAGTCATTGAAAAGTTTGAGAGGGTAACAGCTGAGATGGGTATGGGCCCCCTGAGATTTCCTCTTGAACATGATAGAAGTGCCTCTCGGGCTGGCTGCGCTGTGATTGTTGCTGGTGGTGTGGATGTAAATACATACGTTGGTTTATAATGTTATATAGGGATTCTGTGTGATGTGAAGATATGAAAGGAGAGAGTACTGTTAACAAATATGCTGTATGAATAGTATAATGGGTTACTAGAGATCTGATAAAGTAACAATGAATGTTGTATAATGGGTTTCTAGAGATTTGATTAAGTAACAATGGAAAAATGCAAATAATGTACAACTTGCATACCCACATGTAGACTTAGGTAATTTTTGGATGTCGCGTGTGCTCTCTCTTCGGCCTCTAGGTCACCAGGCTGCTCGTTAGGGCGCACACCTGTCACCAGTTAGGCGCATAATGACTTTCACCTGGACTTCATCACCTCCTTGATTACTTGCCCTATATACGTCGCTCCCTTTGGTTTCTTCCCCAGTTGCCATTGTTCCTGTTCGTGTTTCTTGTTTTGTTCTTTTATTTATTAAATATATCCACTCCCTGAACTTGCTTCCCGACTCTCAGCGCACATCGTTACAGAATGACGACTCATCAAAGGGAAGCATCAGGGTTTTTGTTTGTTTTTGTGTTGGGGGTGTTGTCGGGTCCGGGTGTTGGAGCCGGAGCTACCTGGGAGGCCTCAGCCAGTTTGTAGGTTCCCATGCCTCAGCAGGTTTGATAGGCTCCCAATGCCGAAGCTGGGGAACAGGTTCCGGTGCCTCAGCCGAAGCACCAGCGGAGGTCTCAGCGGAGGTCCCCTGGATCGTCATCTTGGTTGGTTGGTATGGAGCATGTAATGAGCATCATCACGCGCACAGTTAACTTTATCAGAGCCAAAGGTTTGAATCACCGCCAGTTCAAGGCATTTCTGACGGAGTTAGAAACGGAGCATGGTGATTTGCCTTATCACACAGAGGTGCGATGGCTAAGCCAGGGAAAGGTGCTTCAAAGACGTTTCGAGCTTCGTGAGGAGATTTGTCTGTTCTTGGACAGCAAAGGGAAAGACACAACACAACTCCGAGACGAAATGTTTCTGTGTGAAATGGCTTTTCTGTGTGACATTACGAGTCATCTGAATGCAATGAACTTGCAGCTGCAGGGTCGGGATCGTGTCATCTCTGATATGTACAGTACAGTGAAGGCATTTAAAACCAAACTGACTCTGTGGGAGACGCAGATGCGGAAAGAAAATTTGAGCCACTTTCCCAGCTGCCAGACCATGAAAGAGAAGCTCTCTACCAGTGCGTTCCCGAGCGCACAGTTGGCTGATAAAATAGGTATGCTTGCCGCTGACTTTCGACGCCGATTTGCTGACTTTGAAGCACAAAAAGCAGGTTGGAACTGCTCGGTAACCCATTTGCTGTTGACGTGGAAAGCTCACCACCAAACCTCCAAATGGAGTTGATTGACCTCCAATGCAATGATGCACTGAGGGCAAAATATGCGGCAGTGGGTGCTGCGGAGTTTGCCCGTTTCCTCCCCGACACAATTGCGCATCCAGGCTGCTCAAACGTTGTCTATGTTTGGCAGCACATACCTGTGTGAACAACTGTTTTCTTTGATGAACTTGAACAAAACATCACACAGAAGTCGACTTACTGCTGAACACCTCCACTCAATTCTGAGGATTTCTCAGCTCAGAGCCTTACCCCGAACATTGATGAACTTGTGGAAAAGATAGTATCACCCTCAACCTCAAACAAGTGAACATTACTGTGCAATCACATATTTAGAGTTTTTACTCAGTTCAAGTTTAAAAGTTCAAGTTTAATATTTGTTTTCACTGCATTTCTTCTCCTTAAACAAAGTGTTGTTTTTGATTAATAGATTTTTGCACTTTATTTTATTGTATTTCAATCAATTATATTTTAAAAATATTTCAGTTGAGTGGATGATAGAAAATTGCTATTATTGTTTTTTTCTTTGAAGTAAATTTAGCCCACTTTTGCTAAAATAGAAAATATAGGCTACTGATGGTGCCTTGAATACCGGTTTCTTGTTTCATTTAATGTTCATGTTATGGGTATTTTTATATAAAGGAAATTTGTCTTTTGTGTCTGTTGAAAATTAAAGATTACTGACAGAGCCATAAGAAAATATTGCTTTATTTATCTGATCATATTGGAATATATTTGTTAGGTTTTCAGTAGGTTCAATTAGGTTCACTAGACTATATGCGTCATTTAAAAATTTTTCAATGAACATTCGAACAGTCCGGCCCTCGGCTTGTAGCTAAATTTTTTATTTGGCCCTCCGTCCATTTGACTTTGACACCCCTGGTCTAAAGGGTCTGGGAAATAAAGTCTCAGACAAAGATTGGCCCATATCAGATCCACTTTTGGTAAAGGTACAGGACTTGACTTACCCCAAATCAATAAAACTATAAACGCTTATGAGATTTCCTCCTCCCAGTAAAACATTTTGAAAATCCCATGCCCTGTTAAATAGAACCAATGAATGTTGAACATGTAGAGACTTGTTAACTAAACTTAAGGCCCAGTCTCTCCTGTCTCGGGTGCCAGACGTATTATGGACAGAGCACTCCATATACAGTGGACTGATAGACAGTGCCAGGACAGTTATAATACATGTTGATACAATAAAGTGTATCCATTCCCTTCTGAATTGGCCAATGTATTTTATTAATATTAAAATAATAGCAGAGAGTGAATATCCAAAACAAATTGGAAACAAATATTAAGAGTATCACAGACTGAAATGAAAACAATGCCTTCCAATAAGGAGAAAGTTATCGTGTTTGTTTGGTTATTTTTTCAACCTTAGGGGTATAAGCAGAACATTGTTTGAGAGTGTGTATTAGTAGTTGCGATTGAGAGGGTCTTCCTATTTGGGAAGAAAGTGTCCTAGTTGAAGGAAACAGATATGGAGACTAGTGAAAGTAACAAAGTGAATGGTATTAGTGGCTTTCAATATTTTACTAATATGAAGTAAATGTTTCAATACAAGGTCACATGATGAACAGAGGGATTGAGCCTTGGGACTGATTATATTAGAGGCTGCCATCTGGTGTTTGGGTTAGAGATACGTTTACTGTGGGCAAATAGGCAGTGACAATTAGTGGTGCTCACTGAACTCAAACAGGCTGTAAGGGACACAGTGAGACATTTGGGACAGATGTATGAACAATTGAATAAGAGTCGTTTTTGACAATGTCCAATTATTATTACTCAATTCTATAGTTTGTGTAGCACCAGTGATTTAAGCAAGAAGGTAATGTCATCTAAAACAATCATCTGTTTCCATTACGTGGAACGATGTCCAAAATTGAAGTCCACTGCGTTTGTAAAGTATTCAGACCCCTTCACTTTTCCCACATTTTGTTACATTACAGCCAATATTCTAAAATGGATGAAATAAAACATGTCATCCTCAATCTACACACAATACCCCACAATGACAGACCACAATTCAGACCCTTTGCTATGAGACTCTAAATTGAGCTCAGGTGCATCCTGTTTCCATTGATTATCCTTGAGATGTTTCTACAACTTGATTGGAGTCCATTTGTGGTAAATTCTATTGATTGGAAAGGGACATACCTGTCTATATAAGGTCCCACATTTGACAGTGCATGTCCGAGCTAAAACCAAGTAATGAGGTTGGAGGAATTGTCAACGAGAAAGATATACTGCTCTCCTGGGAACAGGCCCAAATTCCCGTCATTTGCGTGAGAATCCGTAGGCGAGCAAGTAAACTGCCACTGCCATCAAATCTACTTGCTAACATGCAATCATTGGAAATAAAATTGATGACCTACAATTACAATTATCCTACCAACGGGACATTAAGAACTGTAATATCTTGTGTTTCACCGAGTCGTGGCTAAACGACGACATGGATAATAAAGAGCTGGAGGGATTTTCAATGCACTGGCAGAACAGGGAAGCTAAGTCTGCTAAAATGAGGGGTGGGGGGTGTGTCTTTTTGTCAATAACAGCTGGTGCGCGATGTCTAATAATAAAGAAGTCTTGATTGAGGTATTGCTCAGCGGCAGGGTAGCCTAGTGGTTTGAGCGTTGGACTAGTAACCGGAAGGTTGCAAGTTCAAATCCCCGAGCTGACAAGATACAAATCTGTCCTTTTGCCCCTGAACAGGCAGTTAACCCACTGTTCCTAGGCTGTCATTGAAGATAAGAATGTGTTCTTAACTGACTTGCCTAGTTAAATAAAGGTAAAATAAAATATAAATAAAAATAAAAAGGTAGAGTACTGTATGATAAGCTGTAGACCACACTATCTACCAAGAGAGTTATCATCTATATTATTCGTAGCCATCTATTTACCGCCACAGACCGATGCTGGCACTAAGGCCGCACTAAACCAACTCTAAAAGGCCATAAGCAAACAAGAAAATGAGTTTTACCAAATTTTTACCAGCATGTCACATGCATAACCAGAGGGAAAAAAACTCTAGACCACAATTATTCCACACACAGAGATGCATACAAAGCTCTCCCCCGCCCTCCATTTGGCAAATCTGACTATAATTCTATTCTCCTGTTTCCTGCTTGCAAGTAAAAACTAAAGCAGGACATACCAGTGACTCAGACAAACCATTAAACAAGCAAAGCGTCAATACAGGATTAAGACTGAATCCTGACTACACCGGCTCTGACACTCGTCAGATGTGGCAGGGCTTGAAAACTAGTACGTACGACAAAGGGAATCCGAGACGCAAGCTGCCCAGTGACGCCAGCCTACCAGATGAGCTAAATACTTTGATGCTCGCTTCAAGACAAGCAACACTGAAGCATGCATGATAGCACCAGCTGTTCTGGAAGACTGTGTGATAACGCCGGTAGCCGATGAATTAATGATGCATAAAGAATAATGTAAATCATGCAAATATTCTGTGTAAGCAGTATATAAGAGAACTAACGGGACTGCCTCGGTGAAGCTCCCGACCAACGTCGACTATGGTGCATTAAGTTTGTTGGAACTTCTCCAGCTTGCTGATAATAAGGAATGATTCATTTAATATTGACTTCAGGTGTCCCTGGTGTTGAATTTCCATGACAGAAGCTGGATAGAGAATATTACAAATCCATTGTAGCTGGTGGAGTTGAAGCACAGCAAGCTATTGTCTGCAGTAGGAAAATACACTCGGCCCCTTATTCTTAACCAACCCCTGGTATTAAATTAGGTTCTTTGCCTAGGTGCTTTCTCTTCCACCCCCTCTGTCATGCTCCCTCTTGAGTTTTTGCTATCTCTGTCTTTCTTGTGTTTTTGCTCTCTCTCGTCATACCTCTTGTTCTCACATGCTCTTTTGCTCTTTCTTTCTCTCTCCCACTTCAGTTCTCCACTCTCTCTCGCTCTCTCTCTTTCTCTTTATTTCTCTCATTCTTTCTCTCTTTCCTTCAATCTTTCTTTCTCTCCCCTGTCCCTCTCTCTTTCTCTCTCTCAGTCTGCTTCCTGTCCTCAGATTACATGCTCTGTGATGATTTTGAATCAACCAAACCTTTCTCTTCTAGACAGTCTGTGAGCCTCTGCCCCGCACCTCCCTCTCTTCACAACACACTGCCATCCAAACGCCATCAACATGGGGGCTCAAAATAGGTCTGTTTCACATTTCCCTCCAAAGATATGGGATACTGACGGTGCATGAATGGCTGCTAAAATTCCAGCCCTGAGGTCAGGTCTGTGCTGTAGAAACAAAACACTCAGTGCTCAAATGTGTGATGAAAAACAAATGTGGCACATCCAGAATGGTTCATATGCACAAATGAAAGCCCATGTTGTTTTGTCAGCAACAACAAATCCTACAATTCCATACTGCTGGTTATGTGTAGCAGTGCATTTATGTCACCAGTTTCCCCTGAAGGTTGACAGGGGCTGACTACAGTCTTTGGGAAATGTCAACATAACAGACTGATGGCAAGATGTCTGTCATCAGCTTCAATAACCTCCAATGTATATCAGAGCATAGTAAGGGTCAAGATGTAGAGCTGGTATCTGGGCCAATGCCACGCACTGTTCAGGATGCATGACTAATATCACGCACTGTTCGGAATACATGACTAATATGACACACTGTTCAGGATACATGACTAATGTCACGCACTGTTCAGGATACATGACTAATATCACGCACTGTTCAGGATACATGACTAAAATCACGCACTACACATACAGTCACACAAACACAAATGACACTCCACACATTAACACACACAGGCATACACACACTAATGGCACAATACACATTAACACACACACCACTGACACTACACATTAACACACGCAGGCACACACACACACACTAATGACACACTACACATTTATACACACAGTCACACAAACACTAATGACACTACACATTAACACACACAGGCACACACACACTAATGACACAATACGCATTAACACAAACACAGGCACACACACTACTGACACACTACACATACACACCAATGACACACATTAACACACACTAATAACACACACAGGCACACACTGTCTCACCCTGATCTGTTTCAAATGTCCTTGTTATTGTCTCCATTCCCTCCAGGTGTCGCTTTTTTGCCCCAGTGTATTTATCCCTGTGTTTCCTGTCTCTCTGTGCCAGTTCATCTTGTATTTTTCCAAGTCAACCAGCGTTTTCCCCGTTCTCCTGATTTTTGCATTCTCCTTTTTCTAGTCCTCCCGGTTTTGACCCTTGTCTGTTTCTGGACTTTGTACCCGCCTGCCTGACCATTCTGCCTGACTTGACCACGAGCCTGTCTGCCACTCTGTACCTCCTGGACTCTGATCTGGTTTTGACCTTTTTGCCTGTCCACGACCATTCTCTTGCCTAATAAACATTTTAAGACTCCAACCGTCTGCCTCCTGTGTCTGCATCTGGGTCTCACCTTGTGCCTTGATACACACACACTACACATTAACCTCTTAGAACTCTTGCTCTATACTGCCCCTGTTGGAGAAAGTGCGTGCCCATAGTAAACTGAAAATATTTTTCCCCAAAATTGCTAATATATGCATATAAAAAAATATTATCGAATAGAAAACACTCTAAAGCTTCTAAAACCGTTTAAATTTTGTCTCTATGTAAAGCAGAACTCTCAGGGCATGCATTCTCCCAAATGCTCTCTTGTCATGGAAAAAGTTGGCCCAACTTTGACGTCATCTCACACGCACTTCCCAAACAGCTACCGCTCTGGGAACAGTCTGTACGTGTTCAGCGCAAAGCCTGCTTTCAATGGGGCTTCTCATTGTGAGAATCACGCGCTCACGGGAGTTTGAGCGAGCCGTTACGCGCGCTCTGGCCGGGTGATGTATTTTCTTCAGGATCGATTAAACGACGTGTGTGTTTCTGTTCGTCCTCACGATTTCTGTGCACCTTTATAACATGTTAAAGCTTAATTATGAACATAGTTTGACAAGTTTACTCGACATATAATATGTAATTTCGACGTTTTGGTGCGCATCCACTTGAATTTTGCCTACATTTCGACCGAAATGTGGCTATTTTGAGAACCGAAAGACACAGACTTGAAAACTAAACGCTGGTTTGGTAAATATAATCCCTTCCAGGTCTTTTGATGGAAGAACAGCAAAGGTAAGGGAATATTTATGTGGTAAATTTGGGTTTCTGTCGACTCCAAGATAGAGGAGCGATAATGCTAATTTTGGAGCGCCGACTCCTAGTATAGCCTAGTGAACGCAACCTGTAACTTTAAAAATAAATGTAACACAGCGATTGCATTTAGAAGAAGTGTATCTTCCTATACATATGTAAAACATGCATATTTAGTCAAAGTTTATGATGTGTATTCCTTGTTAGCTGACGTTATCTGCCGGAGCTATCGGCATTTCTCCTGACATTTTAGTAGCATTTTTTGAACGATGCATCATTGTAAACAGAGATTTATGGATATATATTGCAGATTATTGAAAAAAAAATGATTGTACTGTGTAACATGTTATATTACTGTCATCTGATGAAGATTTCAAAAGGTTAGTGAAATGATTTTTCTTTTAATCCTGCGTTTGTTGATTGCATATTTTTTCCTACTTGGCTATGCAAATGAGCTATGTCTGTGGTGGTGGTTTGACATAAATATGTGCTATGTTTTCGCCGTAAAACATTTTAGGAATCTGACTTGCTGGGTAGATAAACAACTTGTTTATCTTTCATTTGAGCTATTTTACTTGTTAATGTGTGGAGGTTAAATATTTTTAGGAATATTTTTCCGCATTGTGCGTTATGCTAATGAGCTTGAGCCGTAGTCACGAACCCGGATCCGGTATTGGTAGACTATGAGGTTAACACACACAGGCACATACACACCAATGACACACTTCTCTTGCCTACCCCTTTGGATTAATAAACATTGTAAGACTCCAACCATCTGCCTCCTGTGTCTGCATCTGGGTCTCGCCTTGTACCTTGATACACACACACCAATGACACACTACACATTAACACAAACATGCGCACACACACACTAATGACATTAACACAAACATGCGCACACACACACTAATGACACACAACACATTAACACACACAGGCACACATACACACCAATGACACACTACACATTAACACAAACATTAGCACACACACACTAATGACACACGACACATTAACACACACAGGCACACACTGTCTCACCCTGATCTGTTTTATCTGTCCTCGTTATTGCCTCCAGCCCCTCCAGGTGTCGATTGTTTTCCCCAGTGTATTTATCCCTGTGTTTCCTGTCTCTGTGCCAGTTCATCTTGTATTTTTCCAAGTCAACCAGCATTTTCCCCGTTCTCCTGCTTTTTGCATTTTCCTTTTTCTAGTCCCCCCAGTTTTGACCCTTGCCTGTTTCTGGACTCTGTACACGCCTGCTTGACCATTCTGCCTGTCTTGACCACAAGTCTGTCTATCACTTGTACCTCCTAGACTCTGATCTGGTTTTGACCTTTTTGCCTGTCCACAACCATTCTCTTGCCTAATAAACATTTTAAGACTCCAACCGTCTGCCTCCTGTGTCTGCATCTGGGTCTCACCTTGTGCCTTGATACACACACACTACACATTAACACACACAGGCACATACACACCAATGACACACTACACATTAACACACACAGGCACACACACACCAAAGGCACACTACACATTAACACACACACCAATGACACACTACACATTAACACACACACACCAATGACACACTACATATTAACACACACAGGCACACACACACTAAAGACACAGTTCACATTAACACACACAGGCACACAAACACTAATGACACACTACACATGAACCTCATAGTAATGTCGCACACTACACTACTTCACACTCACACTAGGACTTAGCAGAACACACAGCCACCCCTCTCACACACACACTTAGCCCAGAGCCATGAGAGGACACTGTGTGTATAACCTCTTCAACATTCAACAATAACTCTGGCAAACTTTTTACGAATCCCACAAACACTTCAAGCCAACACATAAGGCTTTTGAGGTGGTATCTTTGTACACAGTGACACCGTACCTCTTTCTGCTGCATCCTGTAAACCAGCATTCTCTACACATACACAAACACACCCAGACACAGACATTCAGTACACAAACACACCCAGACACAGACATTCAGTACACAAACAAACACAGAGACAGAGTCAAAACAGCAGGGGGCAGAGTATATAGAAATTTAAACGCAACATGTTAAGTTTTGGACCCATGTTTTATGAGCTGAAATAAAAGATCCCAGAAATGTTCCATATGCACAAAAAGCTTACTTACTTCCCTGTTAGTGAACATTTCTCATTGGCCAAGATAATACATCCACCTGACAGGTGTGGCATATCAAGAAGCCGATTAAACAGTATGATCATTACACAGGTGCACCTTGTGCTGGGGACAATAAACAGCCACTCTAAATTGTGCAGTTTTGTCACACAACACAATGCCACAGAAGTCTCAAGTTTTGAGGAAGAGTGCAATTGGCATGCTGACTGCAGGACTGGACAGTCCTAATTGATTATGATTAACATATGGATATATGGCCATTCAGCTAGCAAATAATGTTTTGAAAAACAAATGTTTCTTAGAGCTTGGTGAGAGCGTGGTTGTCCTATGGTTATTTTGCAAACAAGCTTCCCACAACACTTTGGGAATGGTGCAGGATAGTTTATTGGCTTTGGAACATTCTTAGCACATTTAAGGAACTTGACAAAATAATGTTATTGTCTTGGTAATTCATTACTTTATTAACAGAACATTTCCTAAAATGTCAAACATGTTTACATTTCATTTTTGGAACAGGATTCTTCTGTGGGAATTTCAGTACTTTAGCATAACGTTTCATACAGGTTTCCTTATGGTACTATTTAAAGTCATGTACTCAGCACGTTCAGAGAACATTAAGAAACAATGTTCTTCTAATGTCGTTTTAGAGAATTTTTCAATAAGTCCAACCGGCCTCACAACTTCAGATCACGTTTAACCACGGCAGCCCAGGACCTCCACATCCGGTTTCTTTACCTGTGGGATCATCTGAGACCAGCCAGCCAGATAGCTGATGAAACTGAGGAGTATTTCTGTATGTAACAAAGCCTTATATGAACTGTCACACAGTAAAATCATTGACGTTGCTGCATGTTGGGGCAAGATGGGGCGGAGTCACTGGCTTACTGGGGCTCTCTCATGCCATCCCTGGAAGTGGTGCGTCACCTGAGTGGGTTGATTCACTGATGTGGTCATCCTGTCTGGGTTGGCGCCCCCCCTTGGGTTGTGCCATGGCGGAGATCTTTGTGGGCTATACTCAGCCTTGTCTCAGGATGGTAAGTTGGTGGTTGAAGATATCCCTCTAGTGGTGTGGGGTCTGTGCTTTGGCAAAGTGGGTGGGGTTATATCCTTCCTGTTTTGCCCTGTCCGGGGTGTCCTTGGATCGGGCCGCAGTGTCTCCTGACCCCTCCTGTCTCAGCCTCCAGTATTTATGCGGGGGGCTAGGGTCAGTTTGTTATATCTGGAGTACTTCTCCTGTCCTATTCGGTGTCCTGTGTGAATTTATGTATGCTTTCTCTAATTGTCTCTTTCTCTTTCTTTCTCTCTCTCGGAGAACCTGAGCCCTAGGACCATGCCCCAGGACTACCTGACATGATGACTCCTTGCTGTCCCCAGTCCACCTGGCCGTGCTGCTGCTCCAGTTTCAACTGTTCTGCCTTATTATTATTCGACCATGCTGGTCATTTCTGAACATTTGAACACCTTGGCCATGTTCTGTTATAATCTCCACCCGGCACAGCCAGAAGAGGACTGGCCACCCCACATAGCCTGGTTCCTCTCTAGGGTTCTTCCTATGTTTTGGCCTTTCTAGGGAGTTTTTCCTAGCCACCATGCTTCTACACCTGCATTGCTTGCTGTTTGGGGTTTTAGGCTGGGTTTCTGTACAGCACTTTGAGATATAAGCTGATGTACGAAGGGCTATATAAATAAATTGGATTTGATTTGATGTTGCATTTATATTTTAGTTCAGTATATTTACAAGCTTCAATTAACACAGCAGTGAATTCAGGTACTCACCGTGAGATCTCTCCCAGGTTTTCTTCATGTTTTGGTATTATTACCACAAAGCCATGCTTGTGATAACAAAGTCTCTCAGCATGGTGAAGTACCTTTTCCTTTGTTTTGTGTTTAGTTTTTCACCACCTCTGGGAAATAAGGCTAATTAGGGTTTTAATTGTTCCGTTCTAGATTGTTATAGAATGTGGTGTTGATGCTCATCAGAATGAAATAGCAACTGGGGATGAAAAAGCATGAAGAAACTAGTTCTACTTTTTAATCTGGTTTTAATGTATATTTTACTTCTGTGTTCTTGATCTTTAATTATTTCAGGTTATCCACATACTGAAGGCTAGCTAGTTGAGTCTTGAAAGCAAGATATAAACTGTTTTAGAAGGAAAGGTACAAGAAAACGTAATTTATGTGATTGGAATAGAGAGAATAAATCAAATCAAATCAAATGTATTTGTCACATGCACATGGTTAGCAGATGTTAATGTGAGTTCAGCGAAATGCTTGTGCTTCTAGTTCCGACAATGCAGTAATAACCAACGAGTAATCTAACCTAACAATTCCAAAACTACTACCTTATACACACAACTGTAAAGGGATAAAGAATATGTACATAAAGATACATGAATGAGTGATGGTACAGAACGGCATAGGCAAGATGCAGTAGATGGTATCGAGTACAGTATATACATATGAGATGAGTAATATAGGGTATGTAAACAAAGTGGCATAGGTTAAAGTGGCTAGTGATACATGTATTACATAAAGATGCAGTAGATGATATAGAGTACAGTATATACATATACATATGAGATGAGTAATGTAGGGTATGTAAACATTACATTAAGAAGCATTGTTTAAACTGGCTAGTGATATATTTCACATCAATTTCCATCAATTCCCATTATTAAAGTGGCTGGAGTTCAGTATGTTGGCAGCAGCCACTCAATGTTAGTGGTGGCTGTTTAACAGTCTGATGGCCTTGAGATAGAAGCTGTTTTTCAGTCTCTCAGTCCCTGCTTTGATGCACCTGTACTGACCTCGCCATCTGGATGATAGAGGGGTAAACAAGCAGTGGCTCGGGTGGTTGTTGTCCTTGATGATCTTTATGGACTTCCTGTGACATTGGGTGGTGTAGGTGTCCTGGAGGGCAGGTAGTTTGCCCTCAGTGATGCGTTGTGCAGACCTCACTACCCTCTGGAGAGCCTTACGGTTGTGGGCAGAGCAGTTGCCGTACCAGGCAGTTATACAGCCCGACAGGATGCTCTCGATCGTGCATCTGTAGAAGTTTGTGAGTGCTTTTGGTGACAAGCCGAATTTCTTCAGCCTCGTGAGGTTGAAGAGACGCTGCTGCGCCTTCTTCACAACGCTGTCTGTGTGGGGGGACCAATTCAGTTTGTCCGTGATGTGTATGCCGAGGAACTTAAAACCTACTACCCTCTCCACTACTGTCCCGTCGATGTGGATAGGGGGTGCTCCCTCTGCTCTTTCACTTTAGTCCACAATCATCTCCTTTGTTTTGTTGACGTTGAGTGTGAGGTTATTTTCCTGACAGCACACTCCGAGGGCCCTCAACTCCTCCCATTAAGCCGTCTCGTCATTGTTGGTGATCAAGCCTACCACTGTAGTGTCGTCCGCAAACTTGATGATTGAGTTGGAGGCGTGCATGGCCACGCAGTCGTGGGTGAACAGGGAGTACGGGAGAGGGCTCAGAACGCACCCATGTGGGGCCCCAGTGTTGAGGATCAGCGGGTGGAGATGTTGTTACCTACCTTCACCACCTGGGGGTGGCCCGTAAGGAATTCCAGTACCCAGTTGCACAGGGCAGTGTCGAGACCCAGGGTCTCGAGCTTGATGACGAGTTTAGAGGGTACTATGGTGTTAAATGCTGAGCTGTAGTCGATGAACAGCATTCTCACATAGGTATTCCTCTTGTCCAGATGGGTTAGAGCAGTGTGCAGTGTGGTTGCGATTGTGTCGTCTGTGGACCTATTGGGGCGGTAAGCAAATTGGAGTGGGTCTAGGGTGTCAGGTAGGGTGGAGGTGATATGGTCCTTGACTAGTCTCTCAAAGCACTTCATGATGACGGAAGGGAGTCATTTAGCTCAGTTACCTTAGCTTTCTTGGAATCAGGAACAATGGTGGCCCTCTTGAAGCATGTGGGAACAGCAGACTGGGATAAGGATTGATTAAATATGTCTGTAAAAACACCAGTCAGCTGGTCTGCACATGCTCTGAGGATGCGACTGGGGATGCCGTCTGTGCCTGGAGCCTTGCGAGGTTTAACTTGTTTAAATGTGTCTGAGCCGTTGAATTGCGACTCTACTTTGTCTCTATACTGACGTTTAGCTTGTTTGATTGCCTTGCAGAGGGATAACTACACTGTTTGTATTCGGTCATGTTTCCGGTCACCTTGCCCTGATTAAAAGCAGTGGTTCGCGCTTTCAGTTTCGCGCGAATGCTGCCATCAATCCATGGTTTCTGGTTTGGGAATGTTTTAATCGTTGCTGTGGGTATAACATCGTCATTTCACTTTCTAATGAACTCGCTCACCGAATCAGCGTATTCGTCAATGTTGTTGTTGGACGCAATGCGGAACATATCCCAATCCACGTGATCTAAGCAGTCTTGAAGCGTGGAATCAGATTGGTCGGACCAGCGTTGAACAGACCTGAGCGTGGGAGCATCTTCTTTTTGTCTCTGTCTGTAGGCTGGAAGCAACAAAATGGTGTCGTGGTCAGCTTTTCTGAAAGGAGGGTGGGGGAGGGCCTTATATGCATTGCAGAAGTTAGAATAACAATGATCCAGGGTTTTACCAACCCTGTTTGCGCAATCGATATGCTGATAGATCGATATGCTGATAGAATTTTTGTTAAAATCGCCAGCTACAATGAATGCAGCCTCAGGATATGTGGTTTCCAGTTTACATAGTCAAATCAAGTTAGTTCAGGGCCATCGATGTGTCTGCTTGGGGGGAATATATACAGCTGTGATTATAATCAAAGATAATTCTCATGGTAGATAATGCGGTCAACATTTGATTGTGAGGAATTCTAAGTCAGGTGAATAATATATTATGGCCTTTCTCTTGAATTTCAAAGATGATAGTACAAAAAAAATTCAAAAGAACGATTGTGTTATATTCTGCTACGTTCATTTCACATTTCAACAAACTTCAAAGTGTTTCCTTTCAAATGGTACCAAGAATATGCATATCCTTGCTTCAGGGCCTGAGCTACAGGCAGTTAGATTTGGGTATGTAATTTTAGACTATTTTTTTTTTGCGTGATGGCTTTTACAGAGGAAGAAAATGACGGTAAACAAAACAATGGAATTAAATGGAATGATAATGTAGGCTGTACCAATTTAAGGGAACTATCAGTAAATTGGCAGTTGAATGTGTGTGGTTATTAGGCCTACTGACGTCGATACTTGTAGTGGCTAATATTTAGCATAATAGAAAAGGAAAGGATAGGAAACACAGAAATTCAGGGTAGCCTATAATGAAGATATTTGAGACTGCCGATCCCTGCCAGATAAAAGGCTGTACAATATAAATTCTGCATAATGGTACATCATTTCATAAACCTTTCTGTGGGAAAGTTGATATGTTGAAATTATTTAGTTAGTTAGTTTTTTTTACATTGGATAAAAGATGAGACTCAGAGCTAGACATATCATACACTACAGTTGAGGAACAATGGGAAAGTAATTCTGCTTTAAAAGTTGATGAATTTGTACCCTCACTTTTCAGAAAATGGCCTTTGAATATTTTGGTTAACCTACTGGAGAACTCTTCTTTGTCTACACCCATTCAGCATCTTTCACAACCTCTTAAACCTTAGACCCACCCATCTCCTTAAGGATTCACACATGAGGCCATGTACTAAACAACCAAAGATGTCAAGACAAAGGCTGGTTTATACTATGGATGTAGTCATAAATTCAATCTGGAGTGTCAGAGTGCACATTCGTAAACTCAGAGTGTTCTCAGATTGACAAGATGGCACCGGAGAACAAGTCTGATGTTTTACTGTATTCTTAAACAATTGTGTTTTTTTCTTTGTGTTGTTTGTAACTTATTTTTTAACTTATTTTGTACATAATGCTGCTGCTACCGTCTCTTATGACCGAAAATAACTTCTGGGCATCAGAACTGCGATTACTCACCATGGACTGGCAATAATTACTTTTTTTCCTTTAACGAGTCCGACGAGCCGGACGTATACTGCTTCCCCGGGAACAGACCCAGGTCCCCATAATTTGCGTGAAGAGAAGGCAGAGAAAAAAGGGGCCAGATGACGAATAAACCCCCACTTCCTTCCATTGCAATCTTTGGAAAATGATGACCTATGCGGAAGATTAAACTACCAACGGGACATTCAAAACTGTAATATCTTATGCTTCACGGAGTCGTCTGTGAACGACGACATTATCAACATACAGCTGGCTGGTTATACACTGTATCGGCAGGGCAGAACAGCGGCGTCTGGTAAAACAAGGGGCGGCAGACTATGTGTTTTTGTAAATAACAGCTGCTGCACGATATCTAAGGAAGTCTCTAGGTTTTGCTCGCCTGAGGTAGAGTATCTCATGATAAGCTGTAGACCACACTATTAACCTAGAAAGTTTTCATGTGTATTTTTCGTAGCTGTCTACATACCACCACAGACTGATGCTGGCATTAAGATCGCACTGAATGAGTGTCACTGACCTTAGTATTCTTTGTTATCTTTATTATTTTGGTTAGGTCAGGGTGTGACGTGTGTTTCTTGTCTCATCTAGGGTGTTTGTACTGTCTAGGTATTTTTTTGTAGATTCATGGGGTTGTTTCCATCTAGGTGTTTATGTAGGTCTATGGTTGCCTAGATTGGTTCTCAATTAGAGGCAGGTGTTTATCGTTGTCTCTGATTGGGAACCATATTTAGGCAGCCATATTCTTTGGGTATTTTGTGGGTGATTGTGTCCTGTGTCAGTGTTTGTGCCACACGGGACTGTTTCATTTCCATTTAACTTTGTTATTTTGTATTTGTGTCATGTTCAGTCTTTTCTATTAAAACATGGACACTTACAACGCTGCGTATTGGTCCGATCTTTGCTACACCTCTTCAGACGAAGAGGAGGAAATCCGTTACAATGAGCTGTATTCCGCCATAAGCAAACAGGACAACGCTCACCCAGAGACGGCGCTCCTAGTAGCTGGGAACTTTATTGTGGGGAAACGTAAATCCGTCTTACCAAATTTCTATCAGCATGTCAAATGTGCAACAAGAGGGGAAAAAACTCTGGACCACCTTTAATCCACACACAGAGACACATACAGAGCTCTCCCTCGTCCTCCATTTGGAAAATCTGACCATAATTCTATCCTCCTGATTCCTGCTTACAAACAAAAATTAATGCAGGAAGCACCCATGACTAGATCAATAAAAAAGTGGTCAGATGATGCAGACGCTAAGCTACAGGACTGTTTTGCAAGCACAGAATGGAATATGTTCCGGGATTCCTCTGATGGCATTGAAAGGTACACCGCATCAGTCATTGGCTTCATCAATAAGTGCATCGATGACATCATCCCCAGAGTGACCATACGTACATACCCCAACCAGAAGCCATGGCTTAAAGGCAACATCCATACCGAGCTAAAGGCCAGAGCTGCCACTTTCAAGAAGTGGGACTTGGAGGCTTATAAGAAATCCCGCTATGCCCTCTGACGAACCATCAAACAGGCAAAACGTCAATACAGGACTAAGATCAAATCGTACTAGACTGGCTCTGATGCTCGTCGGATGTGGCAGGGCTTACAAACCATTACAGACTACAACGGGAAGCACAGCCGAGAGCTGCCCAGTGACACGAGCCTACCAGAGCTAAACTACTTCTATGCTCGCTTCGAGGCAAATAACACTGAAACATGCATGAGAGCATCAGCTGTTCGGGGAAGACAGTGTGATCATGCTCTCCGCAGCCAATGTGAGTAAGACCTTTAAACAGGTCAACATTCACAAGGACACAGGGCCAGACAGATTACCAGGACGTTTACTTCAAGCATGCGCTGACCAACTAGCAAGTGTCTTCACTGACATTTAAAAAATCTCCCTGTCCGAGTCTGTCCGAGTCTGTAATGCCAACATGTTTTAAGCAGAACACCATAGTCTCTCTGCCCAGGAACACTATGGTAACCTTGAATGACTGGTCATGGCTCACATCAACACCATTGTCCCAGAAACCCTAGACCCACTCCAATTTGCATACCTCCCCAAAAGACCACAGATTATGCAATCTCTATTGCAGTCCACACTGCCTCTTCCCACCTGGACAAAAAGGAACACCTATGTGAGAATGTTATTTTTTTTTACCTTTATTTAACTAGGCAAGTCAGTTAAGAACAAATTCTTATTTTCAATGACGGCCTAGGGACAGTGCAACCTTTCGGTTACTAGTCTAACGCTCTAACCACTAGGCTACCCTGCCGCCCCGTTATTCATTGACTACAGCTCAGCGTTCAACACCATAGTGCCCTCAAAGCTCACCAATAAGCTAAAGACCCTGGGACTAAACACCTCCCACTGCAACTGGATCCTGGACTTCCTTAGAGGCCGCCCCCAGGTGGCGAGGGTAGGTAACAACACACCCGCCATGCTAATCCTCTTCAGAGGGGCCCCTCAGGGTTGCGTGCTCAGTCCCCTCCTGTACTCCCTGTTCACTCATGACTGCACGGCCAGGCACGACTCCAACACCATCATTAAGTTTGCCAATGACACAACAGTAGTAGGCCTGATCACCGATGACGACGAAACAGCCTATAGGGAGGAAGTCAGAGACCTGGCCATGTGGTGCTAGGACAGCAACCTCTAGATCAACATTATCAAGACAAAGGAGATGATTGTGAACTACAGGAAAAAGATGACCGTACATGTCCCCATTCTCTTCGACGGGGCTGTAGTGGAGCTGGTTGAGAGCTTCAAGTTCCTTGGTGTCCACATCACCAACAAACTAACATGGTCCGAGCACACCAGATAGTCGGGAAGAGGGCACAACAAAACCTATTCCCACTCAGGAGACTGAAAAGATTTGGCATGGGTCCTCAGATCCTCAAAAGGTTCTACAGCTGCACAATCAAGATCATCCTGACTGCTTGCATCACTGCCTGGTATGGCAACAGCTCGGCCTCCGACCACAAGGCACTACAGAGGGTTGTGCATACGGCCCAGTACGTCACTGGGGAGAAGCTTCCTGCCATCCAGGACCTCTACACCAGGCGGTGTCAGAGGAAGGCCTAAAAATTGTCAAAGACTCCAGCCACCGTAGTCATAGATTATTCTCTCTGCTACCGCACGGCAAGCTGTACTGCAGTGCCAAGTCTAGGTCCAAGAGGCTTCTAAGCTTCATGGGTGTCCATGCCATAAGACTCCTGAACATCTAATCAAATGGCTACCCAGACTGTTTGCATTGACCCCCCTTTTACGCCGCTGCTACTATTTGATGTTATCATCTATACAAAGTCACTTTAATAACTTTACCTATATGTACATATTACCTCAACTAACCGGTACCCCCCTGTGTATCGCTACTGTCTCGCTACTGTTATTTTACTGCAGCTCTTTAGTTACTTGTTACTTTTATATATTATTCCTACTCTTATTTCTTTTAAACGGAATTGTTGGTTAGGGGCTTGTAAGTAAGCATTTCACTGTAAGGTCTTTTCTATACCTGTTTTATTCGGTGCATGTGACTAATACAATTTGATTTGATTTTGATTGTCCATAAGTCAATTCAGAGAGTTTCACTCGGAGCATGCAGAGTGCACACTGGATGCTCTGGCCGAGGAGCAGGGTTGATCCAAGCTTTGACCTCACAACAGCAGTCAAGCTTCCAACCTAACTGGCTAACGTTGATACAAATAATATTACTACACAGATCATACATGTAACGCTACCTAGCGAGCCAGCCAGCTAACTTTAGATAGCTACCTAAATGTACGCTTTAACTTGAAATGAAAACAACTTTCTGACAGAATTAGAAATGTGTAAAATCTGAAAATGTAGCTAGCTAGACTATTTTACCCGTATACATGGATGGATGCTTCTCCCTCTCTGTCATGGATGCCATTGTTGCCCCTAGTTTGAAGATGTAATCTGGAGAAAGGTGTTTTATACAGCCTTCTGTCTGTTCACTTTGACTCCCTCTGCATATTCGCAATCAAAGGCCAGAATTGTCTCCATCTCCTTCGCTATCATTGTCACGCCCTGACCTTAGAGAACTGTTTTATTTCTCTATTTGGTTAGGTCAAGGTGTGATTTGGGGTGGGCATTCTATGTTGTGTATTTCTATGTTGGCCTGATATGGTTCCCAATCAAAGACAGCTGTTTATCGTTGTCTCTGATTGGGGATCATATTTAGGCAGCCCTTTTTCCCACTTTCTGGTGTGGGATCTTGACTATGGTTGCCTGTCTGAACTAATTTCTATAGCTTCACGTTTCGTTGGTTTTGTTGTTTTTGTTAAGTGTTTCATTCATTAAAAGTGAATGTATGCCTACGACGCTGCGCCTTGGTCTCACTCATACGACGACATGTAGTAGTAGTGACATGCGACACACGCCTAGTTTCCTGAAATGAGTCACATATGAGACGTTTGTCTCTAGAGCGATTATTCGGTAAAATATGTCTAAAACAAGTGACATTTACAGTGCTGTGGAAAAGTATTTGTCCCCTGTGGTGGTTAATTTATTTACTATCAAATGAGGAGATACAAACATCACACAAGTCAGAGTTATACTTAAACTAAATCTTTATTCACGTATTAATAAGGGAGCAGGTCAGTACAACGCACACATTTGTAGTGAGTCGATTGAGTGCTCTACGATAATGATGACTGGTCGACGAATCACCCTCAGATGATTCGCTGAGAGCCCCGAGACAAAGGTACAAAGGTGTTTCATAGCCAAGAGACACGTCTTTCAGTCTACATGACGAACAATAGATGTATGGAATGGGTCACAAGGTTAAGATTTGTATGAAAGATACTTATAATTCACAGCAGACAGTATCTGCTGCAAAAATAGTTATATTTGTGTAGAAATCTAGGTCTGGCCCTGGGGGTTATCTCTCCCTGGTACCATATAGAACAGAAACATTAACTCATGCTCTGGAATGCAGACTCTTTAGGTTTTATCACCCAAAAGGCATCGTAAATCTCCTGTCAGTGTTATCTCCCAGAGGCCCACTTTCAGTTCACACAGACACAATAGTTATAAGAACCCTCTATTCTGTTGCATAAAACCATCATTTGATGCAATACAAGTATTATAACATAATCTTGTAATTTCTACCATACCCCTTTCTAATTTTCTCTACTTTTGCATATTGTTTTAAACTGAATGTCATCAGATCTTCAACCAAACCGAATATTAGATAAAGGGAGATACTCAATACTTCTTACAATACTTCTTACAAAAACAAATATTGATGAAGTCAATCTCTCCTCTTCTTTGAGCCATGGGATATTGACATGCATATTATTAATGGTAACTTTCTGTATACGTTTAACGGCCAATTGTAATTTCCTAAGTCCGTCTTTGTGGCACCTGACCAGTTGTCCAGGTGTGACAAAACTAGGGCCTGTGGGAGCTGTCTTGTTCATAGTGTTAAAACTGACTGCGGCTCTTTGTTGAGTGTTACATTGATTTCCCTCGCTGTAGTAGCTGACATGTATAGTGTTGACACACTTGCTTTACTCAAAGCCAGTGGCAGGTCATTAGTAAAGATTTAAAAAGGAGCTTAGATGGCTGCCGATTCTACCAGGACTTTGTTGGAGAGCCTTCCATTAAAGAACACCCTCTGTGTTCTGTTAGACAGGAAACTCTTTATCCACAACATCTGCATTGCTTGCTGTTTGGGGTTTCAGGCTGGGTTTCTGTATCGCACTTTGTGACATCAGCTGATTGTAAAAAGGGCTTTATAAATATATTTGATTGATTGATTGATTGTGTGTAAAGCTATAACACATATGTTTTTTCCAACAGCAAACTATGATCGATAATGTCAAAAGTTGCACTAAAGTGTAACAAAACAGCTCCCACAATCTTTTTATCATCAATTTCTTTCAGCCAATCATCATTTGTTTACTGTAAAATAGGATTGTATCAAACACAATTTTTTCCAAAAGTTTACTAAGGGTTGGTAACAGCCTGGTTGGCCGGCTATATGAGCCAGTATGCTATGTAGCTATGTAGCCAAGTGATCATAGGGTCCAGTAAACAGCAATAGATGGAACAGGGAAGCCGCGGGGTAGTCATTACTACGCTAGCACACGGGAGACACAGCGTTTAAAGTTAGCAGGCCAGGGTAAGTAGAAGCATCTGCTCCGACGTCCAGCAAAGGCCGGTCGAGGGCACATTGGATGGAGTTCCGTCGGCGGACCATTCGTGGTGGTATGGCGGGGCGCCGTGTCAACATAGGGTCCGGGCCAGATGGCGAAAGAGGTATTGTAGTTGTAGTAATTTTGTTTGCTAGCCGGGAGATGCGCCTGGCTCGCGGCTAACTGGTGCTAGCTTGGGGGTAGGGGTATTAGCCACTATAGCCACTCGGTAGCAGCTAGCCAGCAACAAAGATCCGATGCAAAGGTCCAGAGCTTACAGCAAGGATCCGGTGGAGTAGTGGATTCTAGCCATGTTAGGGGTAGAGTCCGGGAGGCATCGGCTGAGTAGCCGAGTGATCACAGAGTAGGCTGGGAGGTGGGCCTGGCTCACGGCTAGCTTCAGGGCTGGGTCACTCAGTGGCAGCTAGCTAGCTGTGATCTTCAGGAGTAATGGTCCAGGGTTTATGGTCGTCCGATCCTGGCAGGCTGGCAAGTATTATCCAGGCTAAAAATAAATAAAAAATAATAAAAAATAAACGGATGGTGTATGTGCAGAAAGGAAAAGGCCGCTAGTAGTGGCTAACAATGACTAAATAGCTAGTAGATAATTAGCTGGTTAGCTTCTGATAGCTAGCTTCTGATGGAGGTTCTGGCTATAAGGTTTAAAAAAATGTGGATCCATGTCACATTGGGTGAGGCGGGTTACCGGAAGGTATATTTAATTTAAACATGGAAAAGTGATTGAAAATCATTTGAAATACATAGAAAATAGACAAAAAATACAAAAAGTAAACGGGAGGAGTCTTTACTGCTACGCCATCTTGGAATCAAAGATGAGATGAGGCAACATAAAGTGTATTTCACGTTTGGGAAAGGGAAGGCTTAGTCAGACCAGTCAATATACTATAGGCTTACATAGTTTAGTCTTTGGCGGCAGAATGCCCAGAGCTGTCAGGATTAAAACAGGATGTGTGCAGTCCACATGACCTCTAACAATTTTAGATAAGCATGTTCCGTTCAAAAAATGCAGAACTAAGAACAGAACTAAGAATAGCCCTTGGTTCACTCCAGACCTGACTGCCCTCGACCAGCACAAAAACATCCTGTGGCGGACTGCAATAGCATCGAACAGTCCCCACGATATGCAACTGTTCAGGGAAGTCAGGAACCAATACACATAGTCAGTCAGGAAAGCTAAGGACAGCTTCTTCAGGCAGAAGTTTGCATCCTGTAGCTCCAACTCCAAAACGTTCTGGGACACTGTGAAGTCCATGGAGAACAAGAGTACCTCCTCCCAGCTGCCCACTGCACTGAGGCTAGGTAACACGGTCACCACCGATAAATCCATGATTATCGAAAACTTCAACAAGCATTTCTCAACGGCTGGCCATGCCTTCCGCCTGGCTACTCCAACCTCGGCCAACAGCTCCCCCCACCACACCCCCCGCAGCTACTCGCCCAAGCCTCTCCAGGTTCTCCTTTACCCAAATCCAGATAGCAGATATTCTGAAATAGCTGCAAAACCTGGACCCGTACAAATCAGCTGGGCTTGACAATCTGGACCCTTTATTTCTGAAACTATCCGCCGCCATTGTCGCAACCCCTATTACCAGCCTGTTCAACCTCTCTTTCATATTGTCTGAGATCCTCAAGGACTGGAAAGCTGCCGCAGTCATCCCCCTCTTCAAAGGGGGAGACACCCTGGACCCAAACTGTTACAGACCTATATCCATCCTGCCCTGCCTGTCTAAGGTCTTCGAAAGCCAAGTCAACAAATAGGTCATAGGTTATAGGTCACTGACCATCTCGAATCCCACCGTACCTTCTCCGCTGTGCAATCTGGTTTCCGAGCCTGGTCACGGGTGCACCTCAGCCACGCTCAAGGTACTAAACGATATCATAACCGCCATCGATAAAAGACAGTACTGTGCAGCCGTCTTCATCGACCTTGCCAAGGCTTTCGACCCGGTCAATCACCATATTCTTATCGGCAGACTCAGTAGCCTCGGTTTTTCGGATGACTGCCTTGCCTGGTTCACCAATTACTTTGCAGACAGAGTTCAGTGTGTAAAATCAGAGGGCATGCTGTCCGGTCCTCTGGAAGTCTCTATGGGGGTGCCACAGGGTTCAATCCTCGGGCCGACTCTTTTTTCTGTATATATCAATGATGTTGCTCTTGCTGCGGGCGATTCCCTGATCCACATCTACGCAGACGACACCATTCTATATACTTCCGGCCCGTCCTTGGACAGTGTGCTATCTAACCTCCAAACGAGCTTCAATGCCATACAACACTCCTTCCGTGGCCTCCAACTGCTCTTAAACGCTAGTAAAACCAAATGCATGCTTTTCAACCGTTCGCTGCCTGCACCCGCACGCCTGACCAGCATCACCACCCTGGATGGTTCCAACCTTGAATATGTGGACATCTATAAGTACCTAGGTGTCTGGCTAGACTGTAAACTCTCCTTCCAGACTCATATCAAACATCTCCAATCGAAAATCAAATCAAGAGTCGGCTTTCTATTCCGCAACAAAGCGTCCTTCACTCATGCCGCCTTACCCTTGTATTGTAAAACTGACTATCCTACCGATCCTCGACTTCGGCGATGTCATCTACAAAATTGCTTCCAACACTCTACTCAGCAAACTGGATGCAGTTTTTCACAGTGCCATCCGTTTTGTCAGTAAAGCACCTTATGCCACCCACCACTGCGACTTGTACGCTCTAGTCGGCTGGCCCTCGCTACATATTCGTCGCAAGACCCACTGGCTCCAGATCATCTACAAGTCCATGCTAGGTAAAGCTCTGCCTTATCTCAGTTCACTGGTCACGATGGCAACACCCATCCGTAGCACGCGCTCCAGCAGGTGTATCTCACTGATCATCCCTAAAGCCAACACCTCATTTGGCCGCCTTTCGTTCCAGTTCTCTGCTGCCTGTGACTGGAACGAATTGCAAAAATCACTGAAGTTGGAGACTTATCTCCCTCACCAACTTCAAACATCTGCTATCTGAGCAGCAAACCGATCGCTGTAGCTGTACATAGTCTATCGGCAAATGGCCCACCCATTTTTTACCTACCTCATCCCCATACTGTTTTTATTTATTTACTTTTCTGCTCTTTTGCACACCAATATCTCTACCTGTACATGACCATCTGATCATTTATCACTCCAGTGTTAATCTGCAAAATTGTAATTATTTGCCTACCTCATGCCTTTTGCACACAATGTATATAGACTCCCCTTTTTTTTCTTCCTATTGTGTTATTGACTTGTTAATTGTTTACTCCATGTGTAACTCTGTGTTGTCTGCTCACACTGCTATGCTTTATCTTGGCCAGGTCGCAGTTGCAAATGAGAACTTGTTCTCAACTAGCCTACCTGGTTAAATAAAGGTGAAATAAAAAAATAAAAAAAAATAACAAAACAATGATTTTCCAAAATGTGTTTGGAGTAGCAGCTGCTGGCCCCATTGGATATGCTAAATCTAACCCGTTTACAGGACTTGTGAATTACCAAATTGATCCAGAGGCTTTTTTTACCATCTGATGCTTCTTCCAGAGGAGGCCTATGATACCCAGTCAGACATTTTGGGCTGTGTCCCAAATGACACCCTATTCCCTATATAAGGCACTACTCTTGATCAGAGCCATATAAAGGGAAAATCATTGTCTCAATGCAGCCTTGAAATGTGTGGACAGAGTCCAGGAGCCAAGATGATTTGGATGAACTCTTGTAGAGCTACATTCATATTTTAGCCAGGTGCTAGTAGCCTGCTGAATCTTTCACACCTGAGGCCCAACAGTGGTACTGGACCTGAAATCATTTTTGGAATCTTTGAGAGCTAGAATCAGTTCTTTAAAATCCCTTTGCAGCAGTTCCGGGCTAGCCCTCCTGCTGTCGTTTGACCCCACATGAACTACAACAGTGTACGCTCCTGGCAACTGTCGTGGACTGTTCCCAAGCAGCCTTGTAATGTCCTGTACTTGTGCTCGCACAATTTTTCTTACCATAGAGTTGCAGATGACAACAGCTGGTGCAATGGGTGAGATGGTCTGGCCGTTCTTTCGCCTCGAGTGGTTTCGCAAACCCATTAAGTATCAAAGGGCGGTAGGGCCCGATGGACCTGAGCCAGCTAAATCTCATGGTCCGATGAGGGGGGAGCTCTGAAGATCTGAACCCGAGGTAGAAGCCACCGGAGAGGGAGACAGAACAGAGGACGAAGGCGCAGGTACCTCTGGTTCCGATCTCGAATCGGAAGGACCCAGGAAAGAAAGAGCTATGCTCATGTTCAAGGTCAGAATATGTGTATATCTCTCTACTGCATGTAACGGCGTTCTTCGTTTGTCGAAAGAGAGTCGGACCGAAATGCAGCGTGGTGGTTACTCATGTCTTTAATAAAGAAAGCGATACATGAAATAACTATACAAAGTACAAAGCAACAAACGGAACGTGAAACCTAATACAGCCTATCTGGTGAAACTACACAGAGACAGGAACAATCACCCACGAAATACAAAGCGAAACCAGGCTAGCTAAATACGGTTCCCAATCAGAGACAACGAGAATCACCTGACTCTGATTGAGAACCGCCTCAGGCAGCCAAGCCCATACAACACCCCTACTCAGCCGCAATCCCAATAAGTCGCTTTGGATAAAAGCGTCTGCTAAATGGCATATTATATTATATTATAAAAACCCCAATACGAAATACAACAACATAAACCCATGTCACACCCTAAGACCAAGGTGTGACACTGCACCTGCTGTCTCGACCCTCTGAATGCTTGGCTATGAAAAGCCAACTGACATTTACTCCTGGGGTGCTGACCTGTCGCACCCTCTACAACCACTGTGATTATTATTTGACCTTACTGGTCATCTAATAATGTTTGAACATCTTAAAGAACAATCTGGCCTTAATGGCCATGTACAGTGCCTTGTGAAAGTATTCGGCCCCCTTGAACTTTGCGACCTTTTGCCACATTTCAGGCTTCAAACATAAAGATATAAAACTGTATTTTATTGTGAAGAATCAACAAGTGGGACACAATCATGAAGTGGAACGACATTTATTGGATATTTCAAACTTTTTTAACAAATTAAAAACTGAAAAATTGGCCCCCTTAAATTAATACTTTGTAGCGCCACCTTTTGCTGCGATGACAGCTGTAAGTCGCTTGGGGTATGTCTCTATCAGTTTTGCACATCGAGAGACAGAATTTTTTTCCCATTCCTCCTTGCAAAACAGCTCGAGCTCGGTGAGGTTGGATGGATTTGTGAACAGCAGTTTTCAGTTCTTTCCACAGATTCTCGATTGGATTCAGGTCTGGACTTTGACTTGGCCATTCTAACACCTGGATATGTTTATTTTTGAACCATTCCATTGTAGATTTTGCTTTATGTTTTGGATCATTGTCTTGTTGGAAGACAAATCTCTGTCCCAGTCTCAGGTCTTTTGCAGACTCCATCAGGTTTTCTTCCAGAATGGTCCTGTATTTGGCTCCATCCATCTTCCCATCAATTTTAACCATCTTCCCTGTCCCTGCTGAAGAAAAGCAGGCCCAAACCATGATGCTGCCACCACCATGTTTGACAGTGGGGATGGTGTTTTCAGGGTGATGAGCTGTGTTGCTTTTACGCCAAACATAACGTTTTGCATTGTTGCCAAAAAGTTCAATTTTGGTTTCATCTGACCAGAGCACCTTCTGCCACATGTTTGGTGTGTCTCCCAGGTGGCTTGTGGCAAACTTTAAACAACACTTTTTATGGATATCTTTAAGAAATGGCTTTCTTCTTGCCACTCTTCCATAAAGGCCAGATTTGTGCAATGTACGACTGATTGTTGTCCTATGGACAGAGTCTCCCACCTCAGCTGTAGATCTCTGCAGTTCATCCAGAGTGATCATGGGCCTCTTGGCTGCATCTCTGATCAGTCTTCTCCTTGTATGAGCTGAAAGTTTAGAGGGACGGCCAGGTCTTGGTAGATTTGCAGTGGTCTGATACTCCTTCCATTTCAATATTATCACTTGCACAGTGCTCCTTGGGATGTTTAAAGCTTGGGAAATCTTTTTGTATCCAAATCCGGCTTTAAACTTCTTCACAACAGTATCTCGGACCTGTCTGGTGTGTTCCTTGTTCTTCATGATGCTCTCTGCGCTTTTAACGGACCTCTGAGACTATCACAGTGCAGGTGCATTTATACAAAGACTTGATTACACACAGGTGGATTGTATTTATCATCATTAGTCATTTAGGTCAACATTGGATCATTCAGAGATCCTCACTGAACTTCTGGAGAGAGTTTGCTGCACTGAAAGTAAAGGGGCTGAATAATTTTGCACGCCCAATTCTTCAGTTTTTGTTTTGTTAAAAAAGTTTGAAATATCCAATAAATGTCGTTCCACTTCATGATTGTGTCCCACTTGTTGTTGATTCTTCACAAAAAAGTACAGTTTTATATCTTTATGTTTGAAGCCTGAAATGTGGCAAAAGGTCGCAAAGTTCAAGGGGGCCGAATACTTTCGCAAGGCACTGTACTCTTATAATCTTCACCTGGAACAGTCAGGAGAGGACTGGTAACCCCTCAGAGCCTGGTTCTCTCTAGGTTTCTTCCTAGTAGGTTCCTGCCTTTCTCAGGAGTTTTTCCTAGACACTGTGCCTCTACATCTGCATTGCTTGCTGTTTGGGGTTTTAGGCTGGGTTTCTGTATCAGCACTTTGTGACATCTGCTGACGCACGCTTAACTCTGTTTCGGAATCGGTGCCTAAATTAACAGAGTTGTTTATGTGTTTGGCTCATCTGTGTGGATGGACAGCTACATCACTAGAAAACATTTCCACTCAAAATGAATGATTTAGGAAGTACTGTTTACATGTTTGTTGTTTGTTTGAATTAGCCAGACCATTAGTTTCCAAAGGTAGACCATCATCATCTAATATGTAAGGGTCAAGAGAGATAACCGGAAAGGATTTCATGGCATTGCATTATGGGGCTGTGCTTCTTTGCTCTTCTTTGCTCTTTCTAACTATTTTTACCAGAAAGGTGAGATTTGAACCTTTCTTGGAGTATGCAGCATTACTCGTTATTGTTTATGGTTCTCTTATGATAAATAATTACTTTCGGAGATTACGTAGATTACATTTTAGATTGCATGTAGTTGCATTTACAAGGATATATACGCGCATATATTTGTATATACTATCAATATAAAACGTATAACTTGTAATACCCTTTACACTCTGTTCCAACTTTGCATTGAACATGTTACAATTCTCTATGTTCTCTATGAATGTCAATGAACGCCTTAATAAACAGGTGTCACGCAGTGTTACCAATGCCTTATGTCAAGCTCACAAAGATAGTCACACCTGGTGACAGAAGCAATATGATGACTATGATCCCGTAGCTCAACAGAGGTTCTATTTCCAGGCATCCTATTACCTCCTGTCCCAATTCCGGGAAACTTGCGTGCGGCTCATCGCAACACCTGACAGGCTCCAATTAACAACCGGTATAATTAGGTGAGGATGACACATACCGGCCGACAGCTGGGGTGTGAAGAGTTGGGGTGTGTACGGGTAGAGTAAAATTCGATAAAGCTGATCCGGGTCGCCGAGTGTGTGGAGTTTGCACTTCGTGAAACGTGATTGGATTGGATTGCATTTGTTTTGGAACTCCTCCTGGTTATGAGCCAGGTGCCCTGTCTGGCCAACGGGAAGTCGGCTCAAAACAAAAGTGACATAGGTTAAGCACGTGGAGTAATGAGTAGAATTCTGTGTTTTCACATGCAAAAGTGAATGCTTTTGATAAGAACGTTTTGTCTGCATTCCCAATGAAACCATGTATGGAAATTCAAACATATATTCATGCTAATGACAACATGACAGAGCGTTGCTTGACGGACCAAAGCCCAGTTCAACCCGGGCCAGCTTAATCGAATCCCCTCATTGAGAGGTGGTGGGAGTGGAGACGGGGGACGGGTGGTGGGGGTGGGGGGGTAGAGATGGAGGGATTGATGGATATAGGTTCGGGGCAGAAGATACAGTTGAAGAAAATTTTGATTATGACATTTGATTTGTGTTCTTAGATCCAAACAATATGTCTGTATCCTAATTGGACTGTTCCGATAGTTTTAAACAGCTAAAAGGCTGTTTTCTGTCTGGCATGTCTACAGATACCTGGAAGCTAATAAAAATGTGTCTGTGCCTCAGTACATTACGTTCAGTTTATTTCCTTCCGCCAGACGACAGCTTCACTGATGTTGTCACGTTCTGAGCTACTCTTGTTTCCTGTAACAGGGAGAGAGCATTCATCTTGATTTAATACCAGCCGTCACCTCTTTCCCTTTCTCCCTCTCTCACTTTCTCTATTCTTTACCTCTTTATGTCTCAATTTTACTCACAACAGCCACCTCTCTCCCGCTCTCGTCTCTTGTCCTCCCTCTTTCTCCCTCTCTCCATCTCGCTTTAATTCACAGCAGGCACCTCCTTTCTCGTTCTCTTCTATTCCTTCCTCTCTCTCTCTTCCTCTCTCCGTCAGCAGTGTGAATTGGTAAAGAGAGGTGCTAAAAAAAGGCTGACATTATGTCCATCAGCAGTGTCCAAAAACTTCACACAAGGAAATCCCTAATATCATGGATATATGGAGGCTTAATTATCCTGACCTAGTGAGATATACATGGCAGAGGCTCAATCAAGCTCGTCGTCTTGACTACTTTTTTATGTAATTCTCGCTGGTACCAAAAGTTTAGAAAGTGTTGTTAGGGAACAGAATGTGGTCGCACCATCAAATTATTGACATATACATTACTCTTACAGAATTTCCATGTGGGCGAGGATATTGGACATTTAATATAAGCCTATTGGATGCCAACTTGTTTTTAAACGAGGATAGAATAATTTATAACTGACTTTTTCCAACATAACATAGAAACAGCAGATCCCCTTATCGTATGAGGCCCTTTTAAGTGTGCCTTTAGAGTCCATTTCAATTCAATACTAATCTTTAAAACAAAATCAATTTAGGTCAAAATAGTTCATATCAACAAAGGAAATAGAGGTACTAACAGTACAGATACTGTAGATAGCAATAAAAAAACGTTTTCAAGCGTATGTTTTCATTTCAGTCTCCTCCATGTCCACTAACTGAAGTTAATTTAAAGGATTTAAACAATAATAATAATGTAGAATTAACAGCTGTACAGAAAAACTCATGTGAAGGCCAAATTACAGCAGAGGAACTTCTTGATGCAATTAAAGCCTTTATGTACAGGAACTTTATTTATGCTAATCTGTTTTTTACATGGAAAATACATTGGAGATAATACAACAGTGGGAAAGCTGGGAAACCAGGCCTGGCATTCATAGCTGACTTTGAAAAGGCTTTTGATAAAGTACGACTGGAATTTATATATACAGTGTATTCGGAACGGTTTTAGAACCCTTGATGTATTCCACATTGTATTGTGTTACAGCCTTATACTAAAAGGGACAAATGTATTAAACATTCAAAACAGAAATACCTTATTTACACAAGTATTCAGACCCTTTGCTATGAGACTCGAAATTGTTTGTTTGCACACACCTGTCTATATAAGGTCCCACAGTTGATAGAGCGTCAGAAAAAAAATAAGCCATGAGGTCCAATTAATTGTCCGTAGAGCTCCAAGACAAGATTGTGTCGAGGCACAGATCTGGGGAAGGGTACCAAAAAAAGGTCTGCAGCATTGAAGGTCCCCAATCACACAGTGGCCTCCAACATTCTTAAATGAAAGAAGTTTGGAACACCAAAGGCTCTTCCTAGAGCCGGCCACCAGGCCAAACTGAGCAATCAGTGGAGAAGGGCCTTGGTCAGGGAGGTGAGATCCTGAGTTCCTCTGTGGAGATGGGATAAACTTTCAGAAGGACAACTATCTCTGTAGCACTCCCCCAATCAGGCCTTTATCATAGAGTGGCCAGACAGAAGCCACTCCTCAGTAAAAGGCACATGACAGCCCGCTTGGTGTTTGCCAAAAGGCACCTAAAGACTCTCAGACCATGAGAAACAAAGTTTTCTGGTGTGATGAAGCCAAGATTGAACACTTTGGCCTGAATGCCAACCGTCAAGTCTAGAGGAAACCTGGCACCATCTCTAAGGTGAAGCACGGTGGTTGCAGCATCATGCCGTGGAGATATTTTTCAGCGGCAGGGACTGGGAGACTAGTCAGGATTGCGATGAAGATGAACAGAGATCCTTGATGAAAACCTGCTCCAGAGAGCTCAGGACAAAGTTGTATCAACAAAGTACTGAGTAAAGAGGTCTGAATGCTTATGTAAACGTGATATTTTCGTTTTTTATTTGTAATAAATTAGCAAGAATTTCTAAACTTATTTTTGCCTTGTCATTCATTATGGGCTATTGTGTGTAAATTGATGAGGGGGAAAACTATTTAATCAATTTTTTAAAAAGGCTGTAACGTAACAGAATTTGGATAAAGTCAAGGGGTCTGAATAGTTTCTGAAGGCACTGTAAAATGCCTGGAAAATGTTCATTTTGGACAATCTCTATACAATGGGTTAAAGTTATATATAGTAACACTAGATGTAAAATAGTAAATAATGGCTACCTCTCAGAAAGTATTAAACTGTCAGACAAGGTTGTCCACTATCGGCATATCTATTTATTTGGCAATCGAAATGTTAGTTATTAAAATCAGATCCAACAATAATTTCAGGGGGTTAGAAATCCAGGGCTTAAAAACAAAGGTGTCATTGTACGCTGATGAATCATGTTTTCTTTAAATCCACAATTTGGAGTCTCTCCACAGCCTCTTAGATGATCTCGACAATTTCCCTAACTTGTCTGGATTACAACCAAATTATGATTAATGTACTATATTACGCATTGGATCACTAAATAATACAACTTTTACATTACTGTGTAGTTTACCAATAAAATGGTCTGACAGTGATGTGGACATCCTCAGAATTCATATCCCGAAGGAGAGAAATTAGCTCACTACAATACATTTTAATAGAAAGTCAGCAAAAATGTATAATATCTTGCTACCACGCATAAATCACCCTCACTAACTCTAGTTATATCCCAGTTTACCTATTTTCCTGCCTACACCTTTCGATTTGAGAGTGGAAAATATGTGGACACCTGCTCGTCGAACATCTCATTCCAAAATCATTGGCATTATTATGGAGTTGGGTCCCCACTCTGCTTCTATAACAGCCTCCACTCTTCTGGGAAGGCTTTCCTTTATATGTTGGAACATTGCTGCAGGGACTTGCTTCCATTTTGCCACAAGAACATTAGTGAGGTTGGGCACTGATGTTGGGCAATTAAGCCTGGCTCGTAGTCGGTGTTCCAATTCATCCCAAAAGGGTTCGATGGGTATATTGTCAGAACTCTGTGCAGGTCAGTCAAGTTCTTCTACACCGATCTCAACAAACAATTTCTCTATGGACCTCGCTTTGTGCACGGGGGCATTGTCATGCTGGGCTTTCCCCAAACTGTTGCCATAAAGTTGATAGCCCAGAATTGTCTAGAATATCATTGTATGCTGAAACGTTAAGATTTCTCTTCACTGGATCTAAGGTGCCTAGCCCGAACCATGAAAAATGTTGAAAGTCACTAAGCTCTTCAGTAAGGCCATTCCATTACCAATGTTTGCATGACTTTGTAATCGATTTTATACACCTGTCAGCAACGGTTGTGTAACGTCTGCTTCCAACTCACACTCTCAAACACATAGATCCACTGAACGCAGCTCACTCTCCAGATCCCAATCACCTGAATTCTGATCACCTGTTCACACAACTGTATGTCATTATCACACACTATTTAGGTCAGTTCTTTGCACCCCATCATTGTGAGCTATTGTTTGTTTTGTGACACACTTCATTTCGGAGTGCTGTTTTTTTTTTTCCTGTAATTTAATCCTCCCTTGTGTGATAGTTTTTGCTTGCTTCACTAACGACGCCTTTTGCCTACTCCATTCCTGTACTTTCCTGTACGGATTTCCTGTCACCAAGCTATTGCTTGATCTCCCGGACGACGTTACTAGCCTTTTCCCTGCCTGTACTGTTGCCTTTTTGGACTCCCTGTGTAGGACCTTCTGCCTGCCACTGGACCCAGCTACCTGCCTCACCCTGTGGTCCTTTACAAATAAGCACCTGCTACGCCCTGCGCTTGAAACCAGCTCTCTTTCTTCCATCGTGTTCATTACAGGTTGTGGCTGAAATAGCCAAATCCACTCATTTAAAGGGGTTTCCGCATACTTTTGTATATATGTAGGAGAGTTAAAATTGTTATTCCAATAAACTTTAAATTAGAATAGTACACACCGGAGAACAGAATATCCAGGTTAAGGGTCAGTTGTCCAAACCCTTGAAAAGGAATATTCCAAGTTCAAACAGAAGGGGGGGAGTCAGATCGCTATGATCGCCAGGAACTTTACTTTTGGTTTCAATTTTCAATTGTTGCACTACCAGTACTGTCTGTTGATGTCAAGTAGCCAGCTACAATAGCTGGATGATATTAACAACTTCGGTTTTTATTTCATTAAATGTATTTTATTTCATCTGGGTACTTACATCACCTACTAAGACCCTGGTACTACCCGTAGCTCCCGTTCTCCTCAGTCCGAGAAAACACTGCGAGAGAAAGGTAAGTGTCGCAGATTAGAAGTCCATAACGTTAAATAAATAAAGCATCCCAAGTTTAATGCTGTAGGTATTGTTATAAGGGATTGTGAGACTGTTGAAACATGTAACTTTGAGTTTTATCGTTGTTATTGATATAGTTTTACAGAGTGCTAAAAAGTATTGTTGCTAGCTAGTATGTCTTTCTGTGATGCAGATGGTTAGCTGAGCTGCTGACTTATGCTAGCGTTGCATTATGGGAGATGTAGTTTTAGCCGTCTAAGGTCTGAATGGGATAAATGCGATTTCACCTTGTAGCTTTGTTTGTAGTACTGTTTTTGTACATTTATACTATCAACACTGAATGAACCTAGCAATGTATTGGAGATGTGAGACAGGATATATGTTTTACCTTCAATCTCCACAATAGAACAACTTGTCAGATTGTTTAATATTTTTCTATACATTATGGCTTTATGTATGAATGTAATTGTGGGAGTCTGAGAAAACACAGAGAGAGAATTAACAACTTGTCAGATGGTGCATTGGACACTAATGTATTCCTGTTTTTTCATAACATTATTGCAGATCTACATAAAAGCCCAAAAAGGCAGCCGTGGTGTCACTCTTCATTTATTTCTTGGTTCTTCTGTTCAACATATAAAGACTGCTACATATATAGTGTATATGATCAAAAACATGCCATTTTTGCAAGTCAGACAAATTTAAACGGGCCTATTTATATACAGTACCAGTCAAAAGTTTGGACACATTCAAGGGTTTTTATTTTTACTATTTTCTACATTGTAGAATAATAGTGAAGACATCAAAACTAAAAAATAACACATGCAATCATGTAGTAACCAAAAAAGTGTTAAACAACTACAAATATATTTTATATTTGAGATATTTCAAAGTAGCCACCCTTTGCCTTTGCAAACTCTTGGCATTCTCTCAACCAGCTTCATGAGGTATCCTTCCCCACATCTGTGCCTCACCACAATCCCACGTCATAGTTCTGTGGGCAATTCCTTCCACGTCATGGCTTGGTTTTTGCTCTGACATGCACTATCAACTGTGGGAACTTATATAGACAGGTGTGTGTGCCTTTCCAAATCATGTCCAATCAGTTGAATTTACCACAGGTGGACTCCAATTAAGTTGTACAAACATCTCAAGGATGATCAATGGAAACAGGATGCACCTGAGCTCCATTTCGAGTCTCATAGTAAAGGGATTGAATACTTATGTAAATGTAATATTTACATATTTCCAGATTTGCTAAAATGCCAAAACTGTTTTTGCTTTGTTGTTGTGGGGTATTGTGTGTAGCTTGATGAATAGCTTGAAAATGTAATCAATTTTAGAATAAGGATGTAATGTAACAAAATGTGGAAATGCACTGTAAATATTTACAAAAAATACATATCAAATGTATTTGTCACACATGGTTATGTAACGGATGTGAAACGGCTAGCTTAGTTAGCGGTGTGCGCTAAATAGCGTTTCAATCAGTTACGTCACTTGCTCTGAGACCTTGAAGTACTAGTTCCCCTTGCTCTGCAAGGGCCGCGGCTTTTGTGGAGCGATGGGTAACGATGCTTCGAGGGTGACTGTTGTCGTTGTGTGCAGAAGTTCCCTGGTTCGCGCCCGGGTATGGGCGAGGGGACGGTTTAAAATTATACTGTTACAGTTAGCAGATGTTAATACGAGTGTAGCGAAATGCTTGTGCTTCTAGTTCCGACCATGCAGTAATATCTAACAAGTAATATAACCTAACAATTTCACAACTACCTTATACACACAAGTGTAAAGGAATGAATACGAATATGCACATAAAAATATATGAATGAGTGATGCCCAAACGGCATAGTCAAGATGCAGTAGATGGTATAGAGTACAGTATATACATATGAGATGAGTAATGTAGGGTATGAAAACATTATATAAAGTGGCAATGTGTAAAGTGGCTAGTGATACATTACATCAAGATGGCAAGATGCAGTAGATGGTATAGAGTACAGTATATACATATGAGATGAGTAATGTAGGGTATGAAAACATTATATAAAGTGGCAATGTGTAAAGTGGCTAGTGATATATTACATCAAGATGGCAAGATGCAGTAGATGGTATAGAGTACAGTATATACATATGAGATTGAGTAATGTAGGGTATGTAAGCATTATATAAAGCGGCTAGTAAAAAATTGATTACATCAATGTTTCCATTATTAAAGTGTCTAGAGCTGAGTCAGTATGTTGGCAGCAGTCACTCAATGTTAGTGACAGTCTGATGGCCTTGAGATAGAAGCTGTTTTTCAGTCTCAATCCCTGCTTTGATCCACCTGTACTGACCTCGCCTTCTGGATGATAGTGGGGTGAACAGGCAGTGGCTCGGGTGGTTGTTGTCCTTGATGATCTTTTTGGCCTTCCTGTGACATCGAGTGGTGTAGGTGTCCTGGAGGGCAGGTAGTCCACAATTATCTCCTTTGTTTTGTTGACATTGAGTGTGAGGTTATTTTCCTGACACCACACTCTGAGGGCCCTCACCTCCTCCCTGTATGCCGTTTCGTCGTTGTTGGTAATCAAGCCTACTGCTGTAGTGTCGTCTACAAACTTGATGATTGAGTTGGAGGCGTATATGGCCACACATTCATGGGTGAACAGGGAGTACAGGAGAGGGCTGCGACGGCACCCTTGTGGGGACCCAGTATTGAGGATCAGCGGGGTGAAGATGTTGTTACGTACACTCACCACCTGAGGGCGGCTCGTCAGGAAGTCCAGGACCCAGTTGCACAGGGCGGGGTCGAGAACCAGGGTCTCGCGCTTAATGACAAGTTTTGAGGGTACTATGGTGTTAAAAGCAGTGGTTCGCACTTTCAGTTTTCCGCGAATGCTGCCATCAATACACGGTTTCTGGTTGGGGAATGATTTAATAGACGCTATGGGTACAACATCACTGATGCACTGGCTAAGAAACTCGCTCACCGAATCAGCGTATTCGTCAATGTTCTTGTTCGACGTTATGCGGCACATATACCAGTCCCCGTGATCGACGCAATCTTGAAGCGTGGAATCCGATTGGTCGGACCAACGTTGAACAGACGTGAGCACGGGTGCTTTCTGTTTTAGTTTCTGTCGGTTGGTTGGGAGCAACATAATGGAGTCGTGGACAGCTTTTCCGAAGGTAGGGCGGGGGAGGTCCTTATATGCGTTGCGGAATTTAGAATAACATTGATCTAGGGTTTTGCCAGCCCTGGTAGCACAATCGATATGCTGATAGAATTTGGGGAGCCTTGTTTTCAGATTAGCCTTGTTAAAATCCCCAGCTACACTAAATGCAGCCTCAGGATATGTGGTTTCCAGTTTACACAGAGTCGAATTAAGTTCTTTCAGGGCTGTCGATGTGTCTGCTTGGGGGGGAATATACACGACTGTGATTATGATTGAAGAGAATTGGAAATGATGCAGACATTTACATTTATAGAAACCACAATATATCTGCAATATTAAAGCTGATATACCCCCCCCAAAGAAACATCACACAAAGTTTGGTCTGAACTTCACCCATGCTGCTAATAGACTGCATGTTGTTGTCATGGTACCATATTTAAAAGCCAGAAATAATGGATTTTCAAGCATGCCCTCGCTGCTCTTGACATGTCCCAGATCCAGCACAGTCTCTCAATTAATAGTTAGCTATTTAAATGTGGTTTCACATCCACACTCTCTCCATTGGATAAAAGGGGAGATGGTACAAACGCAATTAGAATAGGAACAAATACACCACAGAAACAAATGCACATCTCTCTCTCTCTCCCCCCTTCATCCCTCTCCCTGCCTTTCTCTTATGCACACAACACACAAACACAGAGAAAGAGAGAGAGATCCATCCTCCTTCTACACCTACCCAAAATATTTGCTGAATGACACTGTAATGTATGGACTTCAGTGTTGTGGCTAACACAAACCCAATGTAGAGGGCTCCACTTTTCTGCCTGGCAGGGAGTAAATTGAAAATTGTCTGAGCCTGCGGTAGACCCTGATCGCAGAATATAAATCAGCTCAGACGGAAAGGGATAGAGAGGCTCGTTCATCTACACCACAGGACGCAAGTGTGTGTATGTATTGTATATGTGTGCGTGCATGCCCCAATGTGCATTTGCGTGCATGTGTGTGTGTGTGCGTGTGTGTTCCTCAGTTTGTTTGCACTCATAGACACATCGAACCATTCCCAGGAGATGATGGATGGTTGATATAGTATGTCTGTAGTCTGTTGGTCATCCATATCATCTGTAGGATTATACTGTGTTAGCGGTGGTCGCTAGATCATCCATATAATCTGTATGCTGGATTAACAAGAAATTAAGATTTATTTTGATGTATTACACTTATATTTTAATGAATGTTGAATATTGATAATTCTGTAGTTTGAATTTGGCGCTCTGCAATTTCACTGGATGTTGTCAAATCAATCCCGCTGAAGGGATTGGCGTGGGGAGGGATCACTAAGATTTTTAACAGAACAATAACAAAGAGTTCCAAACCTCTGTCGTGTCTTTGGCTATGCCGGATTAATTGATATGACATTCTTTTCTATAAAATTATTTATCCGTAATTGATATTACCTGATTGAGCTAATTATGTAAATATAATTAACTAGAGTCGGGCACCACAAAATAATATTTATAGAGCTGCTATATTCCGCAAAAACTCTTAAAGACCTAGTAATGGGCCTCCCGGGTGGCGCAGTGGTTAAGGGCGCTGTACTGCAGCACCAGCTGTGCCATCAGAGACTCTGGGTTCGTGCCCAGGCTCTGACCGGGAGGTCCGTGGGGCGACGCACAATTGGCCTAGCGTCGTCCGGGTTAGGGAGGGCTTGGTCGGTAGGGATATCCTTGTCTCATTGCGCACCAGCGACTCCTGTGGCGGGACGGGCGCAGTGTGCGCTAACCAAGGTTGCCAGGTACACAGTGTTTCCTCCAGCACATTGGTTCGGCTGGCTTCCGGGTTGGATGTTCGCTGTGTTAAGAAGCAGTGCGGCTGGTTGGGTTGTGTATCGGAGGACGCATGACTTTCAACCTTCGTCTCTCCCGAGCCCGTACAGGAGTTGTAGCGATGAGACAAGATAGTAGCTACTATAACAATTGGATACCACGAAATTGGGGAAAAAAAGAAGAAAAAAAAAGACCTAGTAATATTTTACATTCAATTTTGATAATCAATATTAATCTTCATCTGAATTCAGTCTCATCTGAAAGTTGTATATTCGTAGTTATCTGCATGAACCCCGGCTAACAAGTTGAATCAGCAATACAAAATTGGGTTTAATTATTTATTTACTAAATACCTAACTAATCACACAGAATTACACATACACATTTGATTACAAATTACGTCATAAAGGAAAACGTCCCTAGCGGGCGGAACAGATATGACCGCTTGTTACACAAGAGAAAAGGGGCTCGGTGAAAGTGAAAGAGCGGGAAGACTGAGGAACAAAGGGCGAAGCTGTGCTATCGTAAATACAGTATCTTATGCATTGTAAATTCCCGCCCATTTGGAAAAGGAATAAATATTTACTCTGAGCTGCGCTTCGGTAGGTTGGTGGTAGATGGAAGGCCATGTTGCCCAACCGAGTCCTTTGTCCCTTGAAGAATGTATCTGCTGGTAAATTGAATACGTTGTAGTAACGTCGTTGTGTGGTAGACGGGATACTCTGTCTGTTCCTTCCTAACCCTAGTTTGCAGCGGCTGTTGTTAACTCAACGTCTAGTAGGTGTCACGAATCCCACCGAAGATGGTGCCTCTTCCTGTTCGGGCGGCACTCGGCGGTCGTCGTCGCCGGACTACTAGCTGCCACCGATCCCCTTTTCTGTTTCATTTAATTGTGTCTGATTAGTTGCACCTGTTTTGTGTTTAGGTTTTGATTGTGGGTTATTTAAACCCAGTAGGCCCGCCGGCTTTTGTGCAGACTTTTTCTGTTTATGGTGTGTGATTATTTTGTGGTATTTATTTTTCCGGTCAGTTTCGTCCTGTTGTTTGAACTGGGTCTTTACACGCCCTTGTGTGTGTGTGGTGTGACCGTCTCTCTGGGATTTGGAAAATAAAAATCCACATCTTGTGAACTACCCTGCTCTCTGCGCCAGACTTCTCCACCCACTACTCATAGAAGCCGTGACAGGAGGTATCACTTCTGTAGTGAATAATAGTTCAAAGTTCATACCATTCGCAACCAAAGCTCACGCTGATGTTGGCTTCGTTCTGTAGTTATTATCTGAACCATTCTGACATCGGACCGTCGTCCTCACGTCCTCGGAACAGGTTATATTGTCGTTAAGGGTTTATATAGGAAGGGAGAGGAGGGCGTGTTTGAAAAGTTTTATAGCCCATGTCCCTTCACAGGGGCGGGCCACAGATTGAGCAGAGCCTTATTTTATGAAAACCCAAATCTCACATTTTGGAAGCTAAAATCACATTTCATCGCATCACAAATAATTTCACATTCAAACATTTAAATTGAACAAAAATTCCATGTGAATCCGATTACTCTGTGTAGATTTTCCACTGTAGAGTTTGTCATCTTATCATTGATGATAATGTCTCAGATGACAACCGAACTGACATCATATTCATTAAGTACCACCGCATATGTTCAGTTGGTCTGATTACCAGAATATAGTTCATTTCCCCCCACCTTCTGATGTTCCCACAATCTCTATGTTAACAAAGGGTTTTGCAAATGTAACATCAGTAGGGTAGAGAAAGGAAAAAGGGGGGAAGAGGTATTTATGACTGTCATAAACCCCCAGGCCAACGTCATGACACCTCTCTGCCAATAACAGGTAGTTTTTCTTCTCCCCACTCAGACCACGCCCAGTCACCGTTAGTCCTATCAGTGCCATTACAAGTGAACTCTGACTCAATACTACATAAATTGACTTTAAATCAGGGTTAAATTAACTCACCAAACACACAAAAATGCTATTGTAACCCTAATACCACAGCCTGAAACTCCTGGTTTGCTGGCCACATCAGGCTAAATTAGTAATGCTAAATTTCTATTGTGTGGTTATCAAATAACTATATATTTTATTCACCCACAACCTGCATTCAGAATGACTGCCAGGGTTAGGAAGATGAATAAATGAGACTATCAAAACCATCTAAACTGGAACAATAATTTCAGTACCAGGTGCAATATGTCAACTAACTGTTTGGATGCTATTTATCTATGTGTTGCATAAGATTCATTAATCAATCAATGTACATGCAAACACCCAGAAATTTAAACAAACAATTATACAAATCTAACTGCAATAAAGCATGATGGGAAATATGATAATGACGGGCTAGGTTTTTAGTGTTTTAATGTACACACAGTAAAAATATCTCAATCACTCTCAACTGTGGTAAATTAACAGCAACAGCAGGGTTCTTTTACACCACTGAGTGAATTCACTTTCCATGGTTAATTCAACACTTTAAGTAAAATAATAATGACTCTCCATTATTTCCTGTGTATTTGCGGAGGACGCCTATATATTAGCTATTGCAGAGCGATTAAACAACTAATTGTTATGTTTGTTCCTTGTATAATGACAAACCGGGATCCATGCTCTGTTTGGATCTCAGGATCACGGTGCAACTTCTCTCTGCACACACCCTTGCTGCATCCAGGTACCTGTAGTGATGTCTCGGAGTCGTACATGATCTCCAGGTTTCAGTTCAGGTAAGTGTCTTGCACTTTTGTTGTGTCGCTGTTTTTGTTTGTCTTTCTGTTTTTCCTTTGCGAGTTTGACTTTGTGAGCACCTCTGGGTGTTATCAAGTCCTCATGGATGGGTAGGTTGGTTCTGATGCAACGTCCCATCAACATTTGTGCAGGTCCGTTCTGCAGCAGTGCGCTACGGTAGATCATCAGATTTTTTAGGAAATCCTCCTTTCCATCGTGTGCCTTTTTCATCAGAACTTTCACAATTTTGACTGAACTCTCTGCTAAGCCGTTGGACCTTGGGTAGTTGGGGCTGGAGGTGTTGTGTTGGATTCCCCAGTCTTTAGTGAATGATCGGATTTCGGAACATGAGAACTGCAGGCCATTGTCCGAGTACAGTTCAGACGCAACCCCATGTCTTGCAAAGACTGATTTCAGGTAGGTGATTACAGCTTTGCTGGAGGTAGTTGGCAGTGTTGCTACTTCAGGGTAGTTTGATTAGTAGTCAGTAACAACAATGTGAATTTTGCCATTGCAGTCAAAAAGGTAAACTCAACTTTGTAGTAGGGTCTGTTGGGTACTTGATGAGGCATTAGTGGCTCTGCTTGCTGCTTTGGCCTGTAGGTCAAACACAGTTCACATGAAGCAGTGGTCTGGCTGATTTCCTGGTTCATTCTTGCTCAGTCCATTACTTCTCGTGCTCGTCGTTTGCATTTTTCCTCACCCAAGTGTCCTTCATGTATTTTCTGTAGCATTTCTTTGCGTAGTGTTATGGGAATGACAATCTTGTTGCCTTTGAACACTGTCATCCATAATGGTGAGCTCTGCTCTGCACATCCAGTAATCCTGTATTCTCATTGGACAGTTGTTTTTCTGTGCAGGCCATCCTATCAGTGTTGTTTCTTTCAACTCTGTCATTGTTTGGTCAGCTGCAGTCTCTCTTTTGATCTGCTCCATTCTCTCAGAAGACACAGGAGGTCATGCTACGATCATGTCGATCGTAGGCCTGAATCTCAGTGTTTTTCTGTGTGTCGTGCTCTCTTTCTTCTGTGTGTCGAAGCTCTCTTTCTTGTTGACTGCTCGAGAAAGAGTGTTGGTGGCAAACATGATCTTTCCCGGGGTATAGATCATCTTCACATCATACTTTTGCAGTCTGATCAACATTCTCTGGATTCTCATTGGACAATCATTCAGTGGCTTAGACATGATTGACACCGATGGTTTGTGGTCAGTTTCTACTTCGAAGTCTTGTCCGTAGACATATTGGTTAAACCTTTCGCAAGTGTATGTTCTCGCCAGAAGTTCTTCCTCTATTTGTGCATATCTTGTCTCTGTGCCTGTCAAGGCTCTGGACGCATAAGCGACGGGTTGCCATGTGTCGTCATGTTGTTGCAGAAGAACTGGCCAAACTGTGACGCATCTGCAGAAATCCTTCTGCTTTTCTCTGGATCATAGAACCTGAGCACAGGCTCAACTGTGATTGTCTTATTTAGGTTTCTGAAGCAGTTTTCCTGTTCATGAGACCATTCCCATTCATTTTTCTGTTCCAGAAGACATCTGAGTGGAGCGGACTGTGCTGACAGTTGAGGTATGAACTTTGCAAGGTAGGTGATCATGCACATGAAGCGTCTCAAGTCGTCCTTGTTCTTCGGGCGCTCCATGTTGTTGATGGCTGTTTTTCTCAGGTCTGGTTTGACTCTGAAAGTACATCTCCTACGAAGGTAAGTGTTTTCACACCAAACTCGCATTTGTCCTTGTTTAGTTTTAGGTTGACTTTCCGTGTCCGGTCCAACACTTGTCTCGCGGCGTGTTCTTCTTTTGTGGACCCCCATACGATGATGTCATCCATCATGGTCTCCATTCCAGGAATGTGCTCGAAGATCATGTGGATTGTCTTGTGGTAGACCTCTGGCACTGAGTGAATCCTATATGATAGATGAAGAAATCTGTACCTGCCCTCAGGTGTGTTGAATGTGCATAGCCTTGAGCTTGCATCGTCTAGCTTCATTTGTCAGAATCCTGATGAGGCATCAAGCTTACTAAACCACTTTGCTCCAGAAAACTGTGACATTATCTCTTCTCTGGTTGGCAACTTGAAATTCTCACTCTTGATTGCTTTGTTGAGATCTCTCGGGTCTAGGCATATCCTGAGATCGCTGTTCTTTTTCACCTCAATAACCAGTCTGTAGGTTCATCCATTTTTGTGATGATGTCCATCTTGTCCATGCATCTGGGTTCCTCCTTGAGCTTTTTCCTCAGTACAAATTTAATGTTTTGCATGCATGCAAAACTGGAGTAATTTTTTGTCATCAGTACATATTTTGTGTTCTCCTGGTAAAGATCCAAGACCCTCAAACACGTTCTCATCCTAGGCCAGTAGCGATTCTTGGTCATTTTCAGTCTGTGATGTCACTGCATACACTCTTTTCAACAAATTGAGCTTTTCACATGCATTGATTCCTAGAATAGAGTGTACACTCTTTTCCACGATCAGCAGCTGTGCTCTGAACTGTTTTTCTTCTTGCTGTAAAGTTACTATACAGCTTCCTTTGACTGGTACGTTCTCCCCAGTATAACCAGTAACTTTAATTTTCACCGGGTGTATTTTGCTCTTCACCTTCAGTGTTTTGTCGTCATCCAGCGACAACAGGTTTAGCTGTGCTCCCGTATTAAGTTTGAATGGTATTATAGTTTCATTCACAGTCAATGGCACAATCCATTCAACATTTACTGCATTGCATATTTCCAAAGAATCATCAAAGAATTCTTCAATATCCTCCTTGACTGTGTGAACCTTTTTCTTTGTAGCCTCAGCTTTGCAGCATTTTGAGAAATGATTATTTTCCCCAAAGTTGTTACATGATTTGCCATATTCAGAGCAATTTTTTGGCTTGTGGATAAATCCACATTTTCCACATGTAGTGTTTTAATTTCTCGCTTTTGCTTGTTTGTTTTGTAAGACGTTGTGTGTGGTGCTCCACTCTTTTTATTGCATGCACTGACATCTCATCTCTACACAGCTCTTTAGCTTGTGCTCTGGAGGTTTCAGCTGCTCGAAACATATTCACTGCTTTATCCAAAGTTAAATCTTGCTCACTCAGCAATCTCTCCCTGAGTCCATTATCAAGTATGCCACAGAATATCCTGTCTTTCACTAGGGCGTCTTTCAGATTTTCAAATTCACATGTTTTGCTCAGTGTGTTCAGCTCAGCCAAATACTGGTCAAAACCGAGTCCCTGTTTCTGATCGTGAGAGAAAAAGTTGTATCTCAAAAAACTTCTGACGTTCTGAATTGGTACAAAGTACTCCTCAAATTTAGCCATTAGCATGGTCTATGTCAAGTTTTCCTCGTCTTGCTGAAAGCTATTGTAAATGTCCAATAACATGCAGAAAAATGGAAGCTTCTAATGTGTCATCATCTCCCCCTGCTCCACTGGCTCACAGGTAGATATTGAATCTCTGCTTGAAACATTTCCAATTGTCAGCTCGATTGCCTGTTAACTGCATAGGAGTAGGAGGACTAAGCCTATCCATGACTGAGAACAGGAACCGTGTCAATTTCTCTTACTTCAGTATGTTGCTCATCAACTTGCTGGTCAACAGATTCCAATGCAATGTCCAATGTCCTCGCTCTTGCAAGCTAGCATCTTCGACTACTCACGTCATTTGACTTGTGGTAGTATGTTCAATTTTCATCGCGGAAATTTGTTACTCCTTTATTTTCTCTGTCTCGTCATAGCGACTACCAATCAGACACCATGTTATGTTTGTTCCTTGTATAATGACGAACCGGGCCGTAGGTTTAACTACTTTTAACAAAGTTAACCATTTTCACTGTAGTGTCAAAAACGTATTTCAAGCTGTCAGGCATTCCCTTGGCAGCAAGAGCCTCTCGGTGGGTGTTGCAGTGTGCCCAGGTGGCATCGGGAGCAACTGCTTGCATGTGCGTTACCACTCCACTATGTATCCCTGTCATGGCTTTTGCGACATCAGTACAGATACCAACACATCTTGACCACCGAAGTCCATTTGATGTCACAAACCTCTCCAGTACTTAAAGAAATATCTTCTTATGTTGTCCTGGTTTTGTCACGATCGTCTGAATGAATGGACCAAGGCGCAGCGTACTTAGAGTTCCACATATTTAATAAATATGAAACTCACCAAAAACAATACAGGAGAAAACAAAACGTGATGTTCTGGGCTGCTCACAGGCAGCTACACAAAAACAAGATCCCACAAACAACAGGTGGGAAAAGGCTGCCTAAATATGATCCCCAATCAGAGACAACGATAGACAGCTGCCTCTGATTGGGAACCATACCAGGCCAACATAGAAATGCAAAAACTAAAGTACCCACCCTAGTCACACCCTGACCTAACCAAAATAGAGAATTAAACGGTCAGGGCTTGACAGGTTTCCAGTGGTTTGCAGAAGAGGATGTTTTCCTTAATTGACCCCCATAAACATTACGGACATATACCAGGAGCTGTGCCAGACCCTCCACATCTGTTGACTCAGCTGTAATGCATATAATTCACTGGCTTGTATGCAAAGCACTAATTGTTTCTAAACAACTCCTGCCATGTCACTGATGCGTCGTGAAACAGTGTTGTTTGATGAAGAGTGTCCATATAGTTTTTTTGCCTTTGACATTATGTTGTTATTTTGCTAGATGGTTACATTTTTGGGGGGGGGTGGGGTCAGTGAAACGAAGCTACTCAGGCGAGAGAAAAACCTCACGCAAATGTATAGCCCCGTTGGTAATATAAATGTACTTAAAAAATATGGCATTCCGCATACCCCAGTATTCCAATTTGGGAATTGTTGATATTGTTGGTATAAAGTTGGTATTCAGCAGTCATAAAAGTATGCCTTATTTACTTTGAAGAACTAGGCCTATTAAAATAGTGATTTTGTCAGACAGCATAAGCAGCAGCTCTATAGAGATGAGATGATGACTTGGAATGAAATTATAAAGTCATCAAATAAACAAATGTAATATACACAACAACTGAAATATTTTATTAAAGTCATGTGAATAAATTATGGTTATGGGCAGTTATTAACATCATGGGACTTTTATTAATTGTTTTATTCTGTGTTGTTACGGTATTGAACCCACATAATGCACGTTAAAAAATTATTGAAATTGAAAACCGTGATTGTTTTTAATAATCTAACCGAAACTGAACTGACCACAAAAAGCACAGCACTAATATCAACTGAACCCTTCATTATTTATTCAGTAAATGAGTATTGATGTGGTTGATGGCTGAAGCACTTGTCACTCTGAATGAATCCTCCAGCCCTCTGAGGACCTCTCTGTATTGACACTAAGACCCTATTACTGCCTGTAATATTTTCACTATTGACATGTTCACTGTTAATGTTGTTTGCATTGAATTGACCTCAGTGAGACCCTGAGGGGAGGTTGATATTAAAGCCTCTTCTTAGATCAACATTATGTGGGGATTTTTAAGGGAGAGATGGGGAGTGATGAGATGGGCTGAAGCAATAACCCTGGAAATGTAATATGGTGGCGTGGGCTGTCCCAACAGAGCAGGATGGATCACACATATAGAGGAGAGAATCTCTCTCTCTCTCTCTCTCTCTCTCTCTCTCTCTCTCTCTCTCTCTCTCTCTCTCGCTCTCTCTCTCGCTCTCTCTCTCGCTCTCTCTCTCGCTCTCTCTCTTAAATGGACACTGCACACACAGGCATCTCTCTCTCTCTCTCTCACACACACAAATGGACACTGCACACACAAATGGACACTGCACACACAAATGGACACTGCACACACAGGCATCTCTCTCTCTCTCTCTCTCACACACGCACACACAAATGGACGCTGCACACACAGGCACCTCTCTCTCTCTCTCACACACACAAATGGACACTGCACACACAGGCATCTCTCTCTCTATCTCTCTCACACACACACAAATGGACACTGCACACACAGGCATCTCTCTCTCTCTATCTCTCTCACATACACACACGCTAAAGTGATAAGCTGTGACTCCTGTCTTGCTGTGACCCTAACTTCATTGCATACTTTATTGGACAACTTCACCGGAGAAGTAACCTCATTTTGCCTGGAGGACTACAGAGTCAGCTATTTGTTTGGCTGCTCACACACATTCTCTCTCTCTCTCCATTTTTTTCTCTCGCTCTCTCTTATACACACACACACACACACACACATACACACACACACGCACACTTATGCTGTGTAAATGGTTTAGTTGCCGACCCGTGCACCCATAAGCTTCAGGCAAAAGAAAACCGCTGTCAACTTTCTGCTGAATTGCAGGCCAGTGTCCACAATACTTTTGTGCCATCTCCATTGATTGTGAAGGAATTGGCTTCCCTCAGAGCACATGAGGAACAGACAGAAGTTTGGGTGCAGCACAAAGCCACAGACACGAAGATGGCATTCTATTGGAACAAGGAAATAAGAGAAAAAGCTAGCTACTGAAATCATGTTGACAAATACGGTGAACTTATCCTCTGCTGTTCCTCTCTCTCATTCTGTCTGTCTGTCTCTCTGTCCGTCCGTCCGTCCGTGCGTGCGTCAGCCCGCCTGTTCGCCCGTCTGTCTATCCTCCCTCCCGCCCTCCCTCCCGCTCCTCTAGTGTCCCAGCCTTGATCGTGCACCCATTACAGTGCATGTTTATATTATTATTCTTTGGCCTCAGACAGACTCCCTAACAAAAGCTGACTTTACTCTCCCATTTCCATACCTCTCGTTACCATATATCTACTATTCATACATGCCTGACCGTAACCTGAACTCGCCAGGCCCCTGCGGTCACAAGTCCAACACCCCACAACACTTCCCCTTCACCCTTATTATGACACTTCCTTTTATACACCTCCTGGTATCCCAGGGTGATGTGGTGACAAGAGGAAACATTAGTTCCTGTTTTAGTGTAAGTTAGCAGCACGAACTCGCCCTGAGGTTATAAATACCATCAAGAATCAGGCCAGGAGTTTTTGAAGACTAGGATGTTGCCTGGTCAGGAAAAGGAACAACTCTGGACCCCAGTTACGGTGAGAAGTAATACATGGTAGGAACTAGTGAAATGGCAACAAATTAGTGATTTTATTCACCAAGCACCTCTTGAGAGTCACAATGATCTAATGACTCTCTGTTGTGTTGGTTTCCTGTTCAGGACTGATTAGAACAGCATGATGAATCTGTCATTACAGAGACTGAGGGCTTGCTGATGGGCCACACCACAAATCAGCTTTATGGGGGAAGCCAGTGGAGTGGCGTTGACAGCTTTACGATTACCCCAGGATTAATGAACTGGACCTCTCTGCTCTGCATAGCTCTATCCAGTGTAGTGAGTCCCATATGAGATGTATGATAGTAGGGCCCATTTCAGATACCTATAGCCCTGAGCTATGGTCTACATCTACTGGTGCTCTGGTGAGGACCATGTTGAGCTCATCTGGCTGATGCTAGTCAATAAGCTAGTCCTAAATATACAGTACCAGTCAAACATTTGGACACACCTACTGTACTCATTCAAGGGTTTTTCTTTATTTGACTATATTATACATTGTAGAATAATAGTGAAGACATCAACACTATGAAATAACACATATGGAGTCATGTAGTAACCAAAACATGTTAAACATGTTAAACATGTTAAACAAATCTAAATATGGTCCTTCTGTAGCTCAGTTGGTAGAGCATGGTGCTTGTAACGCCAGGGTAGTGGGTTCGATTCCCGGGACCACCCATACGTAGAATGTATGCACACATGACTGTAAGTCGCTTTGGATAAAAGCGTCTGCTAAATGGCATATATTATATTATTATATTATTATATATTATAAATATATACCTTGTTGACAGCTTTGCACACACTATCAAAAACTAAAAACGTTGTATTTGGGACATATCACTCTTATCCCTAAACCTCATTTAAATATTGTAATGAATAATTGAGCAAGTTGAGAAGACTACTTATTGGTGTAACCCTAGATTGTAAACTGACATGGTCAAAACATAATGATGCAACGGTTGCTAATATGGGAAAGGTCTGTCCGTGATAAAGCACTGCTCTGCTTTCTTGACATCACAATCAACCAAACAAGTCCTGCAGGTCCTAGCTTTATCACACCTGGACTACTGTCCAGTTACTGCATTTTTGGTTAAGGGCTTGTAAGTGAACATTTCACTGTAAGGTTTATGCCTGTATTCGGCGCATGTGACAAATACAATTTGATTTGATTTGAGTTATATGGTCAAGTGCTGTTAAGAAGGACATAGGATAATTACAGTTGGCCCAGAACAGAACAGCACGGCTGGCCCTTAAATGTACATCAATGACATGCATGTAAATCTCTCCTGGGTCAAGTAGAGGAGAGATTGACTGGATCACTGCTTGTCTTTGTGAGAGGCATTGACGTGTTGAAAGCACCGAGCTGTCTGTTCAAACTACTAGCACACAGCTCAGACACCCATACAAACCCCACAAGACATGCCAAGGGGGTCTCTTCACAGTCCCTAAGGCTAGAACAGAAGCTGGGAATTGCACAGTACTACATAGAGCCATGACTACATGGAACTCTCTTCCACATCAAGTAACTTAGGCGAGCAGTAAAATGTGATTTAAAAAAAACCCAGATGAAACAACACCTCACGGCCCAATGCGAACACACACACACACACACACACACATATATATATATATATATATTCTGGCACACCCACTCTACACACACCCACACATTGGAATATTGTAGTACTGCTGTAATATTGTAAATTTGTAATGGTGGAGCAGTGTAAATGTGTACAGTGCACAATGTATTATGTGATGTATTATTTTATTCATGATGTAGACTATTGTTTTGTTGTTATATGTTGTTTTGTTCCTGTTGTAGACCCCAGGAAGAGTAGTGGCTGCCTTGGAGATCCTAATAAAATACTAAATACAATATGAATGACTAATGGGTGTTGGCAGTGACAACATGAGAACATAGTTTCAGTATGTGTGTATGAGTGAGTGTTTGAGTGTGTCCATGAGTGTGTGCAACAAAACCAGTTAGTCAGAAGTGATTTTCACCACAGATGGTGTACGCTCCATGACATGTACCCCTCTGCAGTGTTAACATACTGATATACAGCTCCTGCTACTGTTTATTAGTTCAAATGTACTGTATGTCCAAGTTTGAAATAGAACACGGCTAGACAATAAATATTTTGAAGTCAAGTCTCCAGACTCTATAAATACATGTAATTGTTATATTTGTGGGTGTTAACTAGTCACCTCCAACCCATTTAAAACTAGCTTTCTGTTAGCTATGACCTCCTGTTGCACTTGGTATATGAAAGTCATGCTAACCTAACCTAACCTAACCTGCAACTAAACCTTTTAGTCTAAATAATCTCTAGATTATGTTAATAATAGTAAGGGAAGCAGCCAGAGGAGACACTATTCCACAAGCTCCATATTAGAGCCATAATGTTAGATGTGTTTAAAGAGGCACCACTAATAATACATTTACATACCTCGTTAATAACAAACAGGGGCTGAGGCTAGCCATTTATCTGCTGTGGTGCATGGTTCTCTGATTACTTCTCTGCCAGTTTAAAACAGATAAACAGATGCACCATAGATAATATAAGTATGTAGAGTCTGAGGTCACCTTTCAGGCTGGTGAAAATACTATTACAGCCGCAGTAAATTCAAGCAGATTGCTTCAAATGAGCGGGCCGGGGAAACAATATTAGAGAAGCACAAAAACAAAAACAAAAGTAAGCCAAAGGGAGACACAGTGGGGTGTCAGGCTTTCTCCCCTGAAATGAGTTCTATCCAAAGCATAGAGCACCTACTGAATACTGAGTACCATCTATCCCGCTGCCAGAACAACTCGATTTACAGACAAGCTCTGGCCTGCTTCATTCCTTCTCTGTGTGTGTGTGTGTGTGTGTGTGTGTGTGTGTGTGTGTGTGTGTGTGTGTGTGTGTGTGTGTGTGTGTGTGTGTGTGTGGGTGGGTGGGTGGGTGGGTGGGTGGGTGGACATGTTTAACTATACTTGTGGGCCAGAAGTCCCCACAATAATACTAACAAACCAAAATGTGACCCACAAGGTCAAATGCTATTTCTCGGGGGTTTAGGGTTAGGATTAGAATTAGGTTTAGGGTTAGACGCTAGGGTTAGTTTAGGGTTATGGTTAGGAGCTAGGGTTAGGTATAGGGGTTAAGGGTAGGGTCAGGGTTAAGTTTAGGGATAGGTTTAGGGTTATGGAAATTAGGACTTTGAATGGGACTGAATTGTGTGTCCCCACAAGGTTACTTATACAAGACTGTGTGTGTCCGTGTATGCATGGAGTGTGTAGCCATGAGCGACATGTCTTATGTCGTATGACATTTCTCTGATAGAATTTCCCTGGTGTGAAAATCCAACCACACAACATCAACTAACATTTACCCTCTAATCTAATGTCTAGAAAAGGCACACCCCAGAAATGCCAACCTCAACTGTGAATCTCGGAATCTCAGCCAACGAGTTTGTGTGCGTGTGCATGTGTATGAGAAACGGAGATGAAAGAGTTAGTGTGTGTGTGTTTTTTGTTTTTCAATATGATCAAGCAGGCATGTCCAAATGCGGTAGTGAGAGAATCACAGCTTGTGTGTGTCATTTTTTCCATTAAGAGAAATTCATCCATATTCATGGCCTATCATCAATTAAATATTCATGGAAATGACATTCAATCATCAAATGCACATCTGGGAGTATGTCCCAAATGGCATCCTATTTCCTATATAGTGCACTACTTTTGAGCAGAAACCTATGGACCCTGGTCAAAGGTAGTACACTATAAAGGGAATAGGGTGCCATTTGGAACACACAACAGGTGTCTATTCATGTCTATAACAGCCTCAAAGGCTGATATCTCTGATCATACCTCTCACTGAATGAATCATCTCACTTCAGAAACTGTAGCATCACATCTTAGTAGCTCTGAGCCATTAGTGCTTTTTTGAAGTCGTTTCGTTTCGGTTCAATTATTAAAAAGTAACCACGGTGTTCGATTTTGGTTTTGACACATTTTTTAAACATTAAACACACTTATGCATTATGGGTGTTGAATGCTGTAACAACACAGAATAAAACAATTAATACAAGTCCCATGATGGTAGTGACTGTCCATTTTGGCTCATCACTTATTAAACATAATTTATTCACATAACTTTACTTTTATAAAATATTTAAATTATTGTGTTGACTTTATTATTTCATTCAAGGTCATCATCTCATATCTAGAGTGCTGCTGCCTATGCTGTCTGAGAATATCACTATTTTAGTAAAAAGTTATTGTGCTGACGTTGCTTTCAGAGGCAGTTTGGAACTAGGTGGTGAATGTTGCAACCTTGGACTGTTATAATCTCCACCCGGCACAGCCAGAAGAGGACGGGCCACCCCACATATGCTCTCTCTAATTCTCTCTTTCTTTCTTTCTCTCTCTCAGAGGACCTGAGCCCTAGGACCGTGCCCCAGGACTACCTGACATGATGACTCCTTGCTGTCCCCAGTCCACCTGGCCATGCTGCTGCTCCAGTTTCAAGTGTTCTGCCTTGTTATTATTCGACCATGCTGGTCATTTATGAACATTTGAACATCTTGGCCATGTTCTGTTATAATCTCCACCCGGCACAGCCAGAAGAGGACTGGCCACCCCACATAGCCTGGTTCCTCTCTAGGTTTCTTCCTAGGTTTTGGCCTTTCTAGGGAGTTGTTCCTAGCCACCATGCTTCTACACCTGCATTGCTTGCTGTTTGGGGTTTTAGGCTGGGTTTCTGTACAGCACTTTGAGATATCAGCTGATGTACGAAGGGCTATATAAATACATTTGATTTGATTTTGGACAGACAATTTTTACGCGCTGCGTGCTTCAACACTCGGCGGTACCATTCTGTGAGCTTGTGTGGCCTACCACTATGCGGCTGAGACGTTGTTGCTCCTAAACGTTTCCACTTCACAATAACAGCACTTACAGTGGACCAGGGCAGCTCGAGCAGGGCAGGAATTTGACAAACTCACTTGTAGAAAGGTGGCATCTTATGACGGTGCCACGTTGAAAGTTAAGTAAGGCCATTCTACTGTCAATGTTTGTTTATGGAGATGGCATGGCTGTGTGCTCAATTGTATACACCTGTAAGCAAAGGATGTAGCTGAAATAGTCGAATCCACTAATTTGAATGGGTGTCCACATACACTATATATATACAAAAGTATCTCAGTCAAAGTAAGTACAGTTTTCCTCAATAAAGTAGCTATCAGCAAAGTCATGAAATTGAAATAGCCATTGTGGCAAGATTGAGGATTTCCACTGGTATTCTGCCCTGTACTAAATGGAAGAGTTGGACTGTAAAGAACTGCGACCACAACCAAGTACAGGTATTTACTGTATACACATTTTCCAGCCATATCTATGTGTCTGTTTGCGCGAGATCATATATATATGATACATACATACATATACATATATATATATATATACATACATATATACACATACATATACATACATATATGATTATACAGACAAATACAAATCACATGGCTATAGGGACCTCCGCCTCAGCAATGCCACAGTTCAGAACTTGAGAATCATTTTCTCTACACATGTAGTATGTATATATATGTATGTATATACGTATACGTGTGTATATATATATATATACATATACATAGGCCACACAATATATATATATATATATATATATATATATATACATATATACATATACATATACATATACATATACATATACATATACATATATACATATATATATACATATATATATACATATATATATACATATACACACACATATATATATACATATACACACACATATATATATATATACACACATATATATATATATACACACATATATATACACACACACATATATATACACACACATATATATACACACACATATATATACACACACACACATACATACATACATACATACATACATACATACATACATATATACATATTGCTTTTACGCCAAACATAACGTTTTGCATTGTTGCCAAAAAGTTCAATTTTGGTTTCATCTGACCAGAGCACCTTCTGCCACATGTTTGGTGTGTCTCCCAGGTGGCTTGTGGCAAACTTTAAACGACACTTTTTATGGATATCTTTAAGAAATGGCTTTCTTCTTGCCACTCTTCCATAAAGGCCAGATTTGTGCAATATTCGACTGATTGTTGTCCTATGGACAGAGCCTCCCACCTCAGCTGTAGATCTCTTCAGTTCATCCAGAGTGATCATGGGCCTCTTGGCTGCATCTCTGATCAGTCTTCTCCTTGTGTGAGCTGAAAGTTTAGAGGGACGGCCAGGTCTTGGTAGATTTGCAGTGGTCTGATACTCCTTCCATTTCAATATTATCGCTTGCACAGTGCTCCTTGGGATGTTTGAAGCTTGGGAAATCTTTTTGTATCCAAATCCGGCTTTAAACTTCTTCACAACAGTATCTCGGACCTGCCTGGTGTGTTCCTTGTTCTTCATGATGCTCTCTGCGCTTTTAACGGACCTCTGAGACTATCACAGTGCATGTGCATTTATACGGAGACTTGATTACACACAGGTGGATTGTATTTATCATCATTAGTCATTTAGGTCAACATTGGAGCATTCAGAGATCCTCACTGAACTTCTGGAGAGAGTTTGCTGCACTGAAAGTAAAGGGGCTGAATAATTTTGCACGCCCAATTTTTCAGTTTTTGATTTGTTAAAAAAGTTTGAAATATCCAATAAATGTCGTTCCACTTCATGATTGTGTCCAACTTGTTGTTGATTCTTCACAAAAAAATACAGTTTTATATCTTTATGTGTGAAGCCTGAAATGTGGCAAAAGGTCGCAAAGTTCAAGGGGGCCGAATACTTTCGCAAGGCACTGTACATGTTTTCATTGATAAATCAGAGCCATACTGTAGTTGTGTGCATGTGAACAAGTGTTACAGCCCGGCCTGGAAAACGCCCTCCATTCACCTTTTTTGATAACAGAAATGCCCTCATTTGCTGTATGATTTGGAGATGTTGGAACTGGGCCATGATCATTTCGACTGCATCCCGAATAGGCTATAGCATTATCCAATCATACAACCTTGGTAACAGCAGTCAAACAAAAGTCAAATTATTAAAGTTGCTAAGCTTGTTAGATAACCTCCTTCAACAAATGACAGAATATTTCCTACATTTGGTCAAATCGAGTAGAAAATTATTTACTTTGTATTTATAAGCCATAAAATGTGCATTCTCCCTACTTCCTCGCACGCTACAACCAGCACTGCAGCTGCAATGAATGAGTATAGCAAAGGGTTTTGATAAGCTTGCGTTGTTATTATTAGCGTCTTGTCTCTTTTCATATCGAGTAATATTTCACTTTATCTGGATATCGGATTAACAACATGAATTGGTGCATGAGGCAGAAATAATGCAGTGTGACTTGTGTTTCTCCATCGTCTGGAAGACTGTGACCCCGTTTCTCAGCGGAGGGAGAGAGAGCGGGTGTCCCCTCAGAATGACCATCGAATACAGGCCATCAGTCCAGTAAAAAAAAGAAGCTAATTATTATGTCACTCGGCTGTGCCTCACAAGTAATACAGCAAATGATCTATTATCAGTGTGATCATTTACCCATTTTTTTCAAATGTAATTTCAAAATGCTGTTAGAAGAAAATCCAAGCATCGCCAATATTCAGTGGTAATGTACTGGGCATATTGCCTACTTGAAATCTCATTGCTACAGAACTGTAGAACATAATTGTTTTAAGTTAATGTTGCATAGGCTCATGCTTTTTTTATCTGAGCGGTAGAGCTCGGGTTGCATTTTGACTCAAAGTGATCTTGTGCTTTGAATTTATGGCAACTTTGTGTGAAGTAAATCCACTAGGCTAAAGGCTTGCATGCGACAATCTGTTTGGATAATGTGCTATTAGATTTTTTGTGTAGGGCCTGTTGTGTAGGGCCTGTTGTGTAGGGCCTGTTGTGTAGGGCCTGTTGTGTAGGTGTATTATTAAACAAGTTGAACTTTGAGAACTGTCTGAGGTTCCTTGATTTGTTTCCTCACTCCTCTATAAGTCTGAGCATTGTTTGACCTTCATGCTCTTCACTGAGACCTCCTGGCCTGTTACTCTGGCAGATGGCCAAGGGTGTGGATGTGTGTGTGTGTCATTTTCCTCTGCCATCAGCAGAGAGATAAAGAGGAGGGAGTCAGACCGGAAAGATAACAGGTAAAGTAGTCTAACCTTTGCCATGGCAGTGTTCAGACAGGATAGGATACTAGGCATTAATAAGCAAGCAGCAACAGCGAGCAGACTGGGAGTAGAGGGCTCCAAATCATTGAAAACAACTCACAGATGAGACCGACTCACATCAATGGAGGACAAGAAAATAGATTTTGTGTAAAAGTCACTGTTATTCTATAGGTGATGCCAAGAAACAAGCCAGAAAAGACTAATAATGATTCAGGTGAAGTGAGTGGGACAATGTCTGTATACAGTATGTTAGAGCATGTGTCAAACAAGGCCCGTGGACAGAATCTGGCCAATGACACATCTCTATCTGGCTCACGCAAGGATTTTGGTTTGTCAATTCATTCCATACCTCCAACCAAGCACTGCACTTCAAGTTAAGCAAGCACTGCCAATGTGCTGTATGCCAAACGGCAGTGCATTGCCTTACAAAGCCACCCGCCTCTTCCCAGACCCACACCTACACACGAGCCAGCCAGTGCACTGTATCATCTTGTCAAAATTGAAACTGACCAAATCTTCTACCAGACCGAAAGGTTAAAGGTGTTGTAAGCTAAATGTCCATGCCAAGTATAGGTTCCAACGAGTCATTGCTGTAGCCTACGGAAAATGTAATCTCGGTTGTCAAAAAGTTACAAGATAAAGGATTCACACGCGAGTATAAATTATACCTAGACGACAATAGGACACACAAGCGAGTATAAATGAGACAACAGTTGAAATTAAAGCCTGATGCGCTAGCATCGATGAGTTGAACTTCCATTCCTCTGCTTTCGTGTGTCCCGTTCACAGCATGCAGCGTAGGTAAAGTGTACAGACACAAGCCACAGTCCTAGCTAGGCTACTAAAATGTTGCAGTCTGGCTTCGGTTTTTAAAGCTAAGCCTGCAACAAAATGCAGAGGAGAACCATGTAGGCCTATTACAGCAACATTTGAGCAGTAGCCTCGGCTGACTACTCAATTACAAGACTACAAGAGCGCACCATACAGCAATGCTGCATTCCACTGCACCAGTGATGCAGTGCAAAAAAAATAAAACATGTTTTAATTTTAAATATTACAACAACCTAGCTACATTTGAGTTTTTCAGAGTTGTTACATCCTTTTTGATTAGGGTTGCACATTTGCAAGCATAGCAGCAAAGGCTGGACAAATATTATCTCTTATGTTTTATTTTAATATGTTAAAATGCTACATACAGCATCCTATAGTGGACATTATAAAGGGCCATATTTTCTTCAAATAAAACAATGACTAGTTTGGGTTGCATGTCTGGCCTGCGAATTTGAGCAAAGATTAATTTGAGAGAGTGGTAAGGGGTAAAATAGAGAGACAAACAGGATGGAGGGGAAAGGATGGAGAAAGAATGAGCGAGAGAAGGATAAAGGATAAGAGAGAAAGTAATACATATAAATAAAATGTAGAAAGAAATATGAAGTATATGCATCCCCGCCTAGGCACTGTTCCAGAGAGGTAGAGATCGTGTCTAGACCTGGGCTCCCTTACTGCCATCCATGCTGATTGGGCATTGTTTGTTTTACACTTCAAATGTCAGGAGGAGACAGACAGAGCACTAAAATGTCAGAGTCAGTCTCCCAGTCAGCACACAGGTTTCATATTTACACTGCAGCAGCCATCACCACAGCTCGTCTCTCAGGAAAGGTAAATCTAATTCTTAATCCACCTGCAGGGGAGAAATCAATGACTCCTCTCTCTCGCCCCTCCCCTCTCTCGCTCTCTTTCGCTCCCTCTCTCTTCCCCTTCTGTGGAAGGGTTGTGGACATGGTTTAATTTTTCCAGCTTTGTGAGAAATACCCAGCGGTAGGATTTTACAGTGAGGAGGCATCAATGCAGAACTGATTTTTCTTGCCAAGAGCTTTTTATTTGCAAGTGAAGATAATAATAGCCGGTGACGGTACAATATATTTTACAAACAAAATAACAAACAGGCTTTAGAGCAAGTACATCCAATTACCATAGAGATCTGTCAAAGAAAAACAGTCTTAAACTATGCCTGTACCCGGCCACATGCCGACCTTACGCTGTTTGTGTGTCTCTGTCTGGCAAACAAAGTAATGACAGGTGCTAAAATAGGACTACCCATCATGCATCTGACCAATGAGAAGAATGCGTGACACAGTGATCAATTAACATTGAAAAGTCAATAATTACAATACTCACATGTTCAGGCCCCAGTTTCCCAATAACGATGGAACTTAGGCTTGCGAGTGTTTTAACGATGCATCTTTCCTATAAAGAAGATGTAACAAGGGTTTCCAAAAAAACACGCAGAGTAGGTTCGCTAAGTAAATTGTTGAGGCCTGTGTCAAAACTGATAGGGTCTAAAGAAAGACACCACTGCTCTCGGATCAGCGTTCTCCTTTTCCAATCTAGAATTATACCATAAAACTGACGATGGATCAGCTCCTAGAGAGATATTATCACCTATGGCTACAAATAGTGAGGTGGCTTATTGTAATGCTTACCCTACACATCATGAAATATACAGTGCCTTCGGAAAGTATTCAGACCCCTTCACTTGTTCCACATTTTCTTACCTTACACTTTATTCCCAAATTGATTGACTTGTTGTTTCTCCTCATCAATCAAAACAGTCCTGTATCGTAGCATCCATGTCATCTGGCCACTTCTGTATTGAGCGAGTCACTGGTACTTCCTACTTTAGTTTTTGCTTGTAAGCAGGAATCAGGAGGATAGAATTATGGTCAGAAATTGAGGGCGAGGGAGAGCTTTGTACGCATCTCTGTGTGTGGAATAAAGTTGGTCTAGAGTTTTTCCCCCTCTGGTTCCACGTGTGACATGCTGGTAGAAATGAGGTAAAACGGATTTAAGGTGGCCTGTATTAAAGAGTCCGCCTCTAGAAGCACCACTTCTGGATGAGCATTTTCCTTTTTGCTTTTTATGACCTTATACAGCTCGTTGCGTGCGGTCTTAATGCTGGCGTCGGTTTGTGGTGGTAAATAGACGACTACGAATAATATAGATGAGAACTTTCTTTGCAGATAGTGTGGTCCACAGTTTATCATGAGGTACTCTACCTCAGGTGCGCAATACCTTGAGACTTCCTTCGTATTAGATTTCATGCATCATCACCACTTTGTTGATGCACTTTTGGCAGCGATTACAGCCATGACGCAATATGCATGGCACACCTGTATTTGGGGAGTTTATCCCATTCTTCTCTGCAGATCCTTTCAAGCTCTGTCAGGTTGGATGGGGAGTGTAACTGCACAATATGTTTAGGTCTTTCCAGAGATGTTCGAACTGTTTCAAGTGTAGGCTCTAGTTCGGCCACTCAAGGACATTCAGAGAATTGTCCCTAAACCACTCCTGCGTTGTCTTGGCTGTGTGTTTAGGGTTGTTGTCCTGTTGGAAGATGAACATTCGCCCCAGTCTGAGATCCTGAGTGCTCTGGAGCGAGTTTTCTTCAAGCATCTCTCTGTACTTTGCTCCGTTCATCTTTCCCTCTCCTGACTAGTCGCCCAGTCCCTGCCACTGAAAAACATCCCCACAGCATGATGTTGCCACCACCATGCTTCACTGTAGGGATGGAGCCAGGTTTCCACCAGATGTGACACTTGGTATTCAGGCCAATCTTGGTTTCATCGTCTGGCCACTCTACCATAAAGGCCTGATTGGTGGAGTGCTGCAGAGATGGTTGTCCTTCTGGAAGGTTCTCCCATCTCCACAGAGGAACTTGAGAGCTCTGCCAGAATGACCATCGGGTTCTTGGTCACCTCCTTGACCTACTCTAGGAAGAGTCTTGATGGTTCCAAACGTCTTTCATTTAAGAATGATGGAGGCCACTGTGTTCTTGGGGACCTTCAATGCTGCAGAAATGTTTTCATACCCTTCCCCAGATCTGTGCCTCAACACAATCATGTCTCTGAGCTCTACGGACAATTTGTTTAACCTTGTGGCTTGATTTTTGCTCTGACATGTATTGTCAGCTGTGGGACCTTAATTAGACAGGTGTATGCCTTTCCAAATCATGTCCAATCAATTGAATTTACCACCGGTGGACTCCAATCAAGTCGCGGGATCATCTCAAGGACAATCAATGCAAACAGGATGCACCTGAGCTCAATTTCAAGTCACATAGCAAAGGCTCTGAATACTTACGTAAATTATTTATAAAATCCTGTTTTTGCTAATTTATTCAAAATAGTAGCGAGGCGATTTCTATGTAATACGTTGTCTGTTGCCTAAATGGTCTGCTGGAATAACGTATTGAGAATAGGAGTCGTATTTAAATAACTCAATCAAAGAAGAGACAGTTACCTAAATCTAATGAATTCTAATAATAGCGGAGAGGTAATTGCGATGGAGTTGTGCCCACCGAAATGTGTTTTTTATTCTTATGGATTGACTGCATTTTATAAATTTGGCGCTTTACATGTTATTTTTAAATGTCTTGGACATGTCATAAGTGTGAAGCCGAAAGAGAAGAGAAAGTTGTAGTTTGCTTTTAATCTTACGATAGAGGTAAGGCAGAACGTTGTTTGAGTAGGGGTTATGTTTTTGCCTACTGGTAAGAATAGGAGAGTGTGCGCTGGGCTATGTTGGGATGTAAGGGATTCAGGTGTGAATAAGGAAACGTTTTGTGGTAAGTTTCTGATGATTGATGCTTGGTGAATTTGAGCAGGAAGTTTAATGTATTCTAACATTATAATCTGTTTCCATTACGTGGAACAATGTCCGGTCATTACTGAGTGGAGGGGGAGCCTGGACATTTAGAATCTTGAATACAAGACATGCGTCAGTGTATTGCACAATATTTTTTCCAACTCGGGAGCTCATGCTTTCTGAGTATGTAACAGTGATTATAGCTATTGGGCTTCCTATCAAGCACTTTGAGAGCCTGTTTGCAGACAGACTGAATGGGTTTTAATGTTGTAAAGCAAGCTTGGGCCAAACTAGTCAGGTAATATGTTAAGTGGGGGAGTATCATATATTTGAAGTATAGTTTTGTTACGTCTGTAGTCAAACAATTTCATATGTTTTGGAAATTAGCTAGGTTGAATTTGGTTATTTGAGTTACATTTTTCATTTGCTTTTTAAAAGAGAGGTTGGAATCAAGTATGATGCGGTGGTTCTTAAAATCGGATACCACCTGGAGCTTTTCCCCTGATACATAGACCTCTGTCTCAGGGGCATCAGTTGTTTTCTTTGTGAGGAACATGCAGACTGTGTTTTTTTATGCAAACATGAGTCCCTGAGCAACTTTGTCATCTGAACCATTACAGTAGTTAGTACTTGTGTAGCTTGTTGTTTACTATTTGCATGCATTTATCACTGTATCATCTGCATACATTGGAACTTCAGACCCTGTACAGACAGAAGGAAGATCATTAATGTATGAGCTGAACAGTATTAATCTTTGGGGCATGCCAACATTGGTGCTATTAGTGGAAAATAGATAGTTTTGACTCTTACACTGATGAGACAGAACCAACTTTCTAACTTTTTATGGTTGGGGAGCAGTATTGAGTAGCTTAGATGAATAAGGTCCCCAATGTAAACTGCCTACTTCTCAGTCTCAGTTGCTAATAAATGTATATTATTATTACTGTTGGATAGAAAACACTCTAAAGTTTCTAAAACTGTTTGAATGATGTCTGTGAGTATAACAGAACTCATATGACAAGCAAAATCCTGAGGAAAAATCAAAACAGGAAGTGAGATATCTGAGCTTTGTATATATTCACCAGGGTCCCCAATGAAATCCCATTGAGATATGAATGTTGCACTGCCTAGGGGTTCCACTAGATGTCAACCATCAATAGAAATTATAATGAGGCGTATATGTTGTTGTGGGAGTGAAGGAGAGCAGAATATATCAGCTGTCCATCAAGCAGACATTTTGTGATTACGCTTTTTCCTCATGATACCCACTTGTGTTCCATGGCTCATGAAGACTAGAAGGAATACTCCGGTTGGAACTTTATTGAAGCTATATGTTAAAAACATTCTAATGATTGATTCTGTACTTAGTTTGAAATGTTTCTTTTACCAGTAATATCACTTTTTTAAGTTTTTGTCCGATATAACGTTGACCAGAATTAGCGTTTGGATATGTATACCAAACGCTCTAACAAAAGAAGGTATTTGGACATAAATAACAGACATTTTTGAAAACAAACATTTATTGTGGACCTGGGTTCCTGGAGTTCTTTCTGATGTAGATCATCAAAGGTAAGGGAATATTTATCATGTAATTTCTTGTTTATGTTGACGCCGTCTTTGCGGCTGTGGTGTTTTTAAATTGAGCGCCGTCTCAGATTACTGCATGCATTTCTTTTTCCGTAACGTTTTTTAAAAATCTGACACAGCGGTTGCATTAAGGAGAGATATTTCTATAATTCCATGTGTATAACTATATTTGTAACGTCGGGTGAGTGATGAGTGAGGAGTCAAATGCAGAGAGCGAAGTGAACGGGAAAAACGCTTTAATGTCCTTCAAAACGTAACAGGTAGAAAACATGCGTGAATGCCCTAAAACACTGGCACTAAACAAACCCAAAACCTAGTTACAAACACTGGACAGCAAAACCTCAAAACAAACGCGATACTTCACCAAACGTAACAAACCAACAAGCCCGCACAAACACCAGTGGGCAAAACAAACTTAAATCACACCCATCCCAAAACCCCAACAAGGAACAGGTGAAAACAATTAGACAAAAACAAAGGAAAAGGAAAAAGGGATCGGTGGCAGCTAATAGACCGTCGTCGATGACCACTGAGCGCCACCCGAGCAGGAAGGGGAGACACCTTCAGTGACAGCTAATAGACCGTCGTCGATGACCACTGAGCGCCACCCGAGCAGGAAGGGGAGACACCTTCAGTGACAGCTAATAGACCGGCGTCGATGACCACTGAGCGCCACCCGAGCAGGAAGGGGAGACACCTTCGGTGGTATTCGTGACAATATTATCATCTACATTTGAGTATTTCTGTTGAATTGATGTGGCTATGCAAAATCACTTGATGTTTTTGGAACTGGTGAATCAAACGTGCCAATGTAAACTCAGATTTAAAAAAAATATATAAATATGAACTTTATCAAACAAAACATGCATGTATTGTGTAACATGAAGTCCTATGAGTGTCATATGATGAAGATAATTCAAGGTTAGTGATTAATTGTATCTTTATTTCTGGTTTTTGTGAAGGCTATATTTTGCCATATAAATGGCTGTGCTTATTGTGGTTTGGTGGAGACCTAACATAATTGGTTGTTTTCGCTGAAAAACATATTTGAAATCAGACACTTTGGTGGGATTAACAACGAAAAAAGATTTAAAATGATATAAGACACATGTATGTTTTAGGAATTTTAATTGAGATTTCTGTGGTTTGAATTTTGGCGCCCTCAATTTCCACTAGTAGTTGCCATATCGATCCCGGTATCGGGCATGCAGCCATAACAGGTTTTAGATTTGTTAAACAACAGGTTGGTTTTTACTAAATTTATGCAACAGTTTGAAATGATTAGATTGCTGGAAAGGGGTTATGGGTTTGTTTATTGTTTACTGTTTGTTGTTTATTTTAGGTGTTGATTTCACTTAATTAAACATTGTATTATCTGATGTGTTTGAGTAGGATTCTTTCTTCCGGGATGGATGACACCTGAAGTATGTATGTTTAAGGAGACATAGGAGAACACGTCTACATTTTTATTAAATGCCTGGGATTAAATATGGCTGATTCTTTACGCTGAGAAATTTACTACATTTGCGACCGAGGAAAAAATGATTACATTGGTCTAGTAATGATACAAGGATAATTGTATCTAAGGGTTCAATTAAGCATACATATACATTGATGTAGATTAAAACTAATTATTCATGATTTGAGGGAGTAGAGTGGAATTACTATTATTATTAGGTTTTGTTTGTAGTTAACTTTTGGGTTTCTGAATCGGTGTAGTATAATGAATGCTGACCAAGTGATTGTTTTTTCTGGGAAAATTAATGTTTCATTGTCTCTCTTTGGGATGTTCCCTGGGTCTATAATCTTTCAGAGTGAGTGAGATTGAGACCGTAAACTACCCAAATTGAAAAGGCCTGGTAGTTTTTAGATTGTTTTTACCTTAAGGTTTGCAAATACCCACACACAACACATGTGTTATGACTATTTGTTGGTGGTTTTAAAATACTATGTTTATTTCTGTGTTCTATTTCCTTTGGGTTTTACATTTGTCTTAGTGCTAAAGATGTTATTTTTTGAACACGTGAATTCTGTTGATAAAGGAATGTTCTGGCAATCTGCGATACAACATGTAGGAAATGTTTGACTATTTTTCTTTAATTTGTCTAATATAGTAAACACTTCTTTGAGGTGTTTGTATGACCTATATCATGACTTTCCATTGTGGTTTGATCACCCTCATTGGAAAGCAATTTGGATAATGAATTTAAGGTCATTTGTAATACTGATTTCAAGGTAATTTGATTATAATTATGAAGTTTGTAGTTCTTCTACTAAGAGTAGGCTGCTTTAAGTCTATTTTCCTATGACCATATGGGTACAATAATTTTTCGTAGTGATTTTAATTTGATTATGTTATTTGAAATTTTGTTTACCTTTTTGACCAGTAGTAGTGTTTTTTTTCTCACATTACTCTCATGGAGAGTTGTGTTAAAAACGGGAGAGGATACAGTCCTTTAAGGTTTTGGAGTGAAGTTTACACAACTTGAGGGATATGTGAAGGAGTGTATTGTTGTTTGTTCTGTTCTATTCCCAATGGGTTATAGGTCTATCTTCCTGATCCTGTGGCTCTGCGAGGAAGTTTACAGTGTGATGGCGAGTATATGCCAATTTGAAAGAATAGTTTCAATATAATGTGTTATTCTCTTTGACATATGTTGAGACATTTGCATTTAAGAATAATTGGTAAAAGTAATAATTTATCATATAGTTAATGAACTGACCTAAATTGTTGTTCTGATCTGTTCTTTTGAGATTATCATGAAAAGTGACATCAGATGGTATCTTAATGCCTGGAAGAGGTAATTGGACCGAACAGTGTGTGTACCTCAAACCCCCCTCTAACTGGCTGAAGAAGAGTTACAAAGGCCTTGAATACGGCCCTGTCCACACCACTTCTTCCAAGAGAAAGGAGCCAGAAATCGGTGTACAGCATCAGATCTGTTCTCTATCAACTGCCTTTCTCATGTTTTTCTCAGGTGTGAGAGGAGTCCACGTGTAGTGAGCATGGGGAAGGTGCTGTTCTAAACTTCTCTTATGTGGCTGGTATATTGGTTGACGAATGGACAAGACATAATGGCTGGTAAAGGTGATGGCGTCTAAGGTGAAACATCGAAATGGGGACATTATCATGGGCCATCCACTTGAACTGTTAAGCTATCTGAAGAAGTACGAAAAGGACACCAGAAGAATCAGTGCCTGAAGAAGGGGGTTGGTCAACTGTGCCCCAAAAAATATTTTTGACTTTTTAGGTATCAGGTTGATTGTAGAGGTCTACACCACGTAAAATTATAGTAATTTAGATTAAGAATGCATTGAGCCACTGATCTGTATTATAATTGTGAAAAAAAAAAAGTTAATAGTATAATTATACTGGATGTTAATATAAATGTACATTCTGCCAATGTTGATTGCCAATGTTGATGTGTGTTAAATTATTGTTTTTACTTTGAGTGATAGGACCAATTTGAATCACTGAGCAATGTCATTTTAACATTTTGGTTGGATAATATGGTTCTAATTATGATTTCATTTGGAAATGGAATGATTTTTAAAACTGAAGGATTGATTTGAGTTGAGTGTTAATATATAAATATATATATATATATATATATATATGAGTGAAGCAATTAATGTATTAGGGATAAATTGTTTTAATTGATGTTATGAACTAAAGATGTTGACACTATTCTAAGCATGCCATCGGTGAACTCTGATCTGGAGAGTGAAAATGATCCTAATCTATTTGATCTATAGGCATTGCCTTATAAATAGTGGAATCCTGATTCTTGTCTTGGGTCATGTTCATTAGGCACCAAGGGAATACATTTTATTTTAACTAGGAGTCACTACTTGGATTTGCCCAACAATATATGCTAATTCTAGTTTCTGGGATGGAAATAGTAACTTCCAACATACTATGCTGATCCATTGGAGTGTGATAGATAACTAAAGCTTATTTTATTCAACTCCATTGTTGCATGCACTGCATTATGCATTAATATGTGCTTTTCACTGTCTATGGAAAGTGTGGCTTTGAATCTCGTAAACTGTATGCATTTTTTTGTTTTTCTTCGTGGGTTCATGCAGGTGACTGTGTATCATAACCTTCCCAGACATTGCTAGAATGCTTAGAAAATGTGTTGGGAGTTTGAATGAGGCTGAGTTGGTCATGTGCAGGAACCCCATGCAATGAGTTATTGTTTTGTGATTTTTAGGATATATGCATTTTCTATGTGAATAAATGTTCTTAAATCTTGTAATTTTCTTTAAACCTCTTAACCTCTCCTGAACAAGGCAGTTAACCCACCGTTCCTAGGCCGTCGTCGTAATTAAGAATTTGTTCTCAACTGACTTGCCTAGTTAAATAAAGGTTCGTATAACCTCAGCATCCCTTGTTCTCAATTTCTGCCTGAAGACATATCCTAATCTAACTGCCTGTAGCTCAGCCCCAGAGGCAAGGATATGCATATTCTTGGTATTATTTGAATGGATGAATGGAAACATTCTGAAGTTTGTGGAAATGTTAATTGAATGTAGGAGAATATAACAGATCTGGTGGCAGAAAAGAGAAAGAGCATACATTTTCTGTTTTATTGTTGTAGCATCATCTTTCACATGTACAAGAATAGGATGCTGGAGATAATTTTGATGGAGGGCACCTGTAGGTGTGCAAAGCTTCAGACTGATAACGTCAGGAATGGGTGAGCTACATGACATTTAGCATGAAGTCACCCAGGTATCCCACACAAGTTGCCCAAATGTACCCAAGTGGCCGAATTGATGAAATGACCTATAACTATATACAACAGTGCAAATAACTATATACAACATATCAAAAAGCAATTATTAACACACAAAAAATATATAAATGTTTTATAAAATATTAGAAAATAAATATTTTTAAAAAACAGACCCTTTGGAAGTCCTCTACACAATATTTTGCTGCCTGTCCCATAGCAGTCTCTTTCTGATGTAAAGCAGAGGCAAACTGAACAAGTGGTGCAGGTCATGCGACACAGAACACAACGACACCTCCATGCTGTGCCCTTTTGGCCCTGAGGCACAGTCATGCCTGCAGTAATGAACTGTGGCATATGAACACCACTGGAGGCAGGAGGTAGAGCGGGCAGCTTGGCACCGGGGGCTCCCAGTCGGAGTCGCTATCACTGTGAAAGAAAACATAAAAAAAAATATTTGTATTGTATGAGCCTTTTATCATCACATAAAATAAACATATACAGTGGGGCAAAAAAAGTATTTAGTCAGCCACCAATTGTGCAAGTTCTCCCACTTAAAAAGATGAGAGGCCTGTAATTTTCATCATAGGTACACTTCAACTATGACAGACAAAATGAGAAAAAAAATCCAGAAAATCACATTGTAGGATTTTTTATGAATTAATTTGCAAATTATGGTGGAAAACAAGTATTTGGTCACCTACAAACAAGCAAGATTTCTGGCTCTCACAGACCTGTAACTTCTTCTTTAAGAGGCTCCTCTGTCCTCCACTCATTACCTGTATTAATGGCACCTGTTTGAACTTGGTTTGAAGAAATCAACTGTGGGAGAAATTATTAGGAAATGGAAGACATACAAGACCACTGATAATCCCCCTCGATCTGGGGCTCCAAGCAAGATCTCACCCCGTGGGGTCAAAATGATCACAAGAACGGTGAGCAAAAATCCCAGAACCACACGGGGGGACCTAGTGAATGACCTGCAGAGAGCTGGGACCAAAGTAACAAAGCCTACCATCAGTAACACACTACGCCGCCAGGGACTCAAATCCTGTAGTGCCAGACGTGTCCCCCTGCTTAAGCCAGTACATGTCCAGGCCCGTCTGAAGTTTGCTAGAGAGCATTTGGATGATCCAGAAGAAGATTGGGAGAATGTCATATGGTCAGATGAAACCAAAATATAACTTTTTGGTAAAAACTCAACTCGTCGTGTTTGGAGGACAAAGAATGCTGAGTTGCATCCAAAGAACACCATACCTACTGTGAAGCATGGGGGTGGAAACATCATGCTTTGGGGCTGTTTTTATGCAAAGGGACCAGGACGACTGATCCGGGTAAAGGAAAGAATGAATGGGACCATGTATCGTGAGATTTTGAGTGAAAACCTCCTTCCATCAGCAAGGGCATTGAATATGAAACGTGGTTAGGTCTTTCAGCATGACAATGATCCCAAACACACCGCCCGGGCAACGAAGGAGTGGCTTCGTAAGAAGCATTTCAAGGTCCTGGAGTGGCCTAGTCAGTCTCCAGATCTCAACCCCATAGACAATCTTTGGAGGGAGTTGAAAGTCCATGTTTGCCCAGCAACAGCCCCAAAACATCACTGCTCTAGAGGAGATCTGCATGGAGGAATGGGCCAAAATACCAGCAACAGTGTGTGAAAACCTTGTGAACACTTACAGAAAACATTTGACCTCTGTCATTGCCAACAAAAGGGTATATAACAAAGTATTGAGAAACTTTTGTTATTGACCAAATACTTATTTTCCACCATAATTTGCAAATAAATTCATTAAAAATCCTACAATGTGATTTTCTGGAATTTTTTTATCTCATTTTATCTGTCATAGCTGAAGTGTACCTATGACGAAAATTACAGGCCTCTCTCATCTTTTTAAGTGGGAGAACGTCCACAATTGATGGCTGACTAAATACTTTTTTGCCCCACTGTATGTATTGTATAGAGCAGAGGGAACAGTCCCTAAGGTGAAGTACTGTTCCATTCAACTCCGGCCATTGTTGTGGGCCTGCCCTCCCCCGAACAGCACCCAATGGCTATTTCATATGGAAATGGAGAGGAGTAGCAGGCACAGTGGCCATGTGTGTGTTTCCTGTTCTACTCCATTCCATTTGAATATTTTTTTTTTAAAATATATATCTGACATGGAATATATACAGTGGGGCAAAAAAGTATTTCGTCAGCCACCAATTGTGCAAGTTCTCCCACTTAAAAAAATAAAGGGAACACTAAAATAACACATCCTAGATCTGAATGAATGAAATATTCTTATTAAATACTTTTTTATTTACATAGTTGAATGTGCTGACAACAAAATCATGCAAAAATAATCAATGGAAATCAAATGTATCAACCCATGGAGGTCTGGATTTGGAGTCACACTCAAAATGAAAGTGGAAAACCACACTGCAGGCTGATCCAACTTTGATGTAAAGTCCTTAAAACAAGTCAAAATGAGGCTCAGTAGTGTGTGTGGCCTCCACGTGCCTGTATGACCTCCCTACAACACCTGGGCATGCTCCTGATGAGGTGGCGGATGGTCTCCTCAGGGATCTCCTCCCAGACCTGGACTAAAGCATCCGCCAACTCCTGGACAGTCTGTGGTGCAACGTGGCGTTGGTGGATGGAGCGAGACATGATGTCCCAGATGTGCTCAATTGGATTCAGGTCTGGGGAACGGGCAGTCCATAGCATAAATGGCTTTCTCTTGCAGGAACTGCTGACACACTCCAGCCACATGAGTTCTAGCATTGTCTTGCATTAGGAGGAACCCAGGGCCAACAGCACCAGCATATGGTCTCACAAGGGGTCTGAGGATCTCATCTCGGTACCTAATGGTAGTCAGGCTACCTCTGGCGAGCACATGGAAGGCTGTGCGGCCCCCCAAAGAAATGCCACCCCACAGCATGACTGACCCACCACCAAACCGGTCATGCAGGAGGATGTTGCAGGCAACAGAACGTTCTCCACGGCGTCTCCGGACTCTGTCACGTCTGTCACATGTGCTCAGTGTGAACCTGCTTTCATCTGTGAAGAGCACAGGGCGCCAGTGGCGAATTTGCCAATCTTGGTGTTCTCTGGCAAATGCCAAACGTCCTGCATGGTGTTGGGCTGTAAGCACGTTGTGCCCTCATACCACGCTCATGAAGTCTGTTCCTGACCGTTTGAGCAGACACATGCACATTTGTGGCCTGCTGGAGGTCATTTTGCAGGGCTCTGGCAGTGCTCCTCTTGCTCCTCCAAAGGTGGAGGAAGCGGTCCTGCTGCTGGGTTGTTGCCCTCCTACGGCCTCCTCCACGTCTCCTGATGTACTGGCCTGTCTCCTGGTAGCGCCTCCATGCTCTGGACACTATGCTGACAGAGACAGCAAACCTTCTTGCCACAGCTCGCATTCATGTGCCATCCTGGATGAGCTGCACTACCTGAGCCACTTGTGTGGGTTGTAGACTCCATCTCATGCTACCACCAGAGTGAAAGCACCGCCAGCATTCAAAAGTGACCAAAACATCAGCCAGGAAGCATAGGAACTGAAAAGTGGTCTGTGGTTGCAACCTGCAGAACCACTCCTTTATTGGGGGTGTCTTGCTAATGGCCTGTAATTTCCACCTGTTGTCTATTCCATTTGCACAACATCATGTGAAATTAATTGTCAATCAGTGTTGCTGCCTAAGTGGACAGTTTGATTTCACAGAAGTGTGATTGACTTGGAGTTACATTGTGTTGTTTAAGTGTTCCCTTTATTTTTTTGAGCAGTGTTTGTGTGTATATATATATATTTTTTTTTATGGCAAAGAAAAATATATATATATATTTCTATTTCATAAAACGCCATTAGCACTTACCCGTCCAGAAGTACGTCCTGTCCTTGCAGAAACAGCTCCTCAGCTCCTGTTTGAATCGTAACACTCAAATATTCCTCAAACAAAACATCTCTCACTTTCCCGATCAATCTCTTCTATAATCTGTATACTTAGATTTGGACATCGCTTTTCCTGATTTATTCACCATGATGTCTTCAATGAAATCGTTGAAAGTACAACTTTCCAAAATACTGCTGTGCGTAACAAGCGTCACAGCAACTCCTGATAGTCAAGGTGAGAATGGAGTTCGTTACGCGTGCGATTACAAACCAGGAATGGTGGTCCAACCCAAAACCATTACATACTGGCGTTTACCTCAGCTCATTGGCTATCTACATAGCTAGATTTCAAGACGATCAGTCGTCATTGGGCAGAAATACAATCAATCAATGAAGCTTCGCAAAAATTATTGGTGCACCAGGAAGTAATTGCTCGTTGTCTTCAAATCAGTTCACTTCGGTCAATACTCCCCGCAAAAAAAACTTTGACTGTGTTGCAAACATCCAGAGGAATGTACTGAATGAACTGAATGCACTGAAACCAACCATGTGGTGTGTAATTACGTTGAATGCTCCATAAAAAAAATTGATAGAGATGGAATTCACAGCACAAACGGTTTACAAAATGTTTCGATTTAGCCTATAAAAATTGATTTTATCAAAGAAAACGGCATTTCACTTGATCACTGGGACCCTCAGGAAGAGAAATAAGAGCAAGATATCAGAATGTAGTAAGTCATAATTCTACCTTCAGATGTGAATGTGTAAAAACTGTCATGGCGGAAAATGTTTTTGTTGTTGATTGCTCTTCTCAAACAAAATCATGGTATTTGTTCTCTGTAATAGCTATTTTAAATTGGAAAACGTAGTTTGATTACCAAGATTCTAATCTTTTGAAGGATTTAAGACACTTGCATTTTCAAGAATGTTTAATGTTACGACGTTGTATTTTTAGTTGTCACTCTGAAATTTCCCCTGGTGTTGATCCCTGTACGGGGATCGAAGCCACAATTAACTATTGTGTGTGTGTTCTACTGAGGATGGGCCTCTATGAGAGAACACTGTCAGAGGGGATTTACGATGTCTTTGGGTGATAAAACCTAAAGAGCATTCCAAATAACATGAGGTAATGTTTTTGTGCTATACCGTACCAGGGTGAGACGGTTCCAGTTTGGAGTAGGAGGACCAGACACTGTTCTATACAATGATAAATGTTGACACATCAGTTACTGTCTGCTATGTATTATAGATACCTTTCATACAAATCTTAACCTTGTGACCATTCTACGTATGTGTTGTTCGTCATGTAGGTTGAGAGGGGTGTATATTGGCTATAAAAGATCTTTGTACTTTTGTGTTGTCACTTTCAATGGTTCATTAGAAATGGTGCATCATTGAAAGTCAATGCTATTGCAAAGCTCTTATTATTAAATATGTAGTTTAAGTATAACTCTGACTCGTGAGTGAAGTTTGTCTCTCTCCTATTTTGGTAATGCAGAAATTAACCACCACATTCTTCCTTTAAAAGTTGTAACGTACTGCAGCACATCTTGCGGGTGCCACAGAATTCTATGGCACTTTATTTAAGTGTCAGCAATTGTTGCCAGAATGATGCAATTTACCACAATCTGCCACCATCTACCACAAACCGTCACGGAATAACCTCTAAACTTTTAAAGGAAGAACCACTGTAGAATTAAATGGATCTATTGTATTAATCCATAGACTGCTGTTAACAGTGTGTACACAGTGAGTAAGACACAAACAAGAGTGTGTATTGGAACACATCTGTTAGTTTACTGAAGTTTAGATAGAGTTGTCAATTAGTACAGCAACAGTGTGTGCCAACTGTAAAGTATAATTGATTCCTTAAAATATCCTAATTAGTGTTTTGTTATTTTTCACATATCGCCTTGCTAGGGGGAACAAGTCAGAGAGACGTGCGTGTGCTTTTTTTTGCGTGTGTTTCTCCTGCCACTGCTGCAGTACCTGTCACACTGCAGTGTTCTATCACTATTGTTCTCTCTGGACTACTCTCTCTATCTCTCTCCCTCTCTTTCTATCCCCTACTCTCCCTCTCTATTGCTTCCATCTGTTTCTCTGTCCCAATTACTCCCCCTCTTTCCCTTGCTGTTTTTGTTGTTTTCATTCTGTTTCGCTGTGACTATGTTCTTGTGCATGTGTGTGCGTAGGGTTCTGTACCGCTGTGACTAGGGAGCTGTGTGTGTGTGTGTGTGTGTGTGTGTGTGTGTGTGTGTGTGTGTGTGTGTGTGTGTGTGCGTGCTTTACTGTTAGACAGGAGAGTAAATTAAGAGGTATGGGCCTGGGATGACAGCTTTGATGCCGGTGATTCATTTTCATGAAGCAGAAATCTCCTCAGAGTTACTGGATGAGAGAGATGGTGACAGGTGTGTGTGTGCTTTCGCTCATATCTGGAGACACCTTCAAATTAGCTGATTTGGCTATTTCAGCCATACCTGTTGCTGACAGGTGTATACATTTGAGCACACAGCCATGCAATCTCCATAGAGAAACATTGGCAGTAGAATGTTCCGTACTGAAGAGCTCAGTGACTTTCAACGTGGCAGTGTCATGGGATGCTACCTTTCAAACATGTTAGTTCATAAAATGTCTGCCCTGCTAGAGCTGCCCCTGTCAACTTTTAGTGCTGTTATTGTGAAGTGAAAACGTCTAGGAGCAACAGCCGCTAATCCGCAAAGTGGTAGGCCAAAACCATCTTTCCTCGGTTCCAGAACTCACTACCGAGTTCCAAACTTCCTCTGGAAGCAACGTCAGCACATGAACTGTTCGTCTGGAGCTTCATGAAATGGGTTTCCATGGCCGAGCAGCCGCGCACACAAGCCTAAGATCACCATGCGCAATGCCAAGCGTCAGCTGGAGTGGTGTAAAGTTTGCCGCCATTGGACTCTGGAGAAGTGGAAATGCATTCTCTGGAGTGATGAATCAAACTTCTCCATCTGGCAGCCATACGGATGATTCTGTGCTTTCATCTTTTTGGCAACAGTTTGGGAAAGGCCCTTTACTGTTTCAGCATGACAATGTCCCTTGCATAAAGCGCAGGGCTCTGGCCTGCACAAAGCCCGGACCTAAACCCCATCGGACACCTTTGGGATTAATTGGAATGCAGACTGCGAGCCAGGCCTAACTTCCCAACATCAGTGCCTGACCTCACTGATGTTCTTGTGGCTGAATGGAAGCGCCCTGCTGCAATGTTCCAACATCTAGTGTAAAGCCTTCCCAGAAGTGTCGAGGCTGTTATAGCAGCAAAGCGGTGACCAACTCCATATCATTGCCCATGATTTTGAAATGTGTCTGTATGTGTTTGCGTACACATGCTCCATTTCAATGCTGGTGCCTATGAATCCCTAATCTGTGTGGGTGAATTGGTGATGGATGAGGATGGATATCTAGGCCCTCCAGATTGGCTGGACAGACCCCCGACCTATACACTTCACTCTCCAAGCCACTGGACATATTACCCTGTAGGCTCTGGTACAATTATAGAACTAATGGCTAGAAGCCAGAATTTGACCTGCCAACTATAAGAGCACCACCAGGTCAAAAGCAGCCTTAAGGTTCAGCGTATTCTGGCTAATATAAATATCCTCGCTAATTTCCCGAGCTGAAGAAGTGAGATCACATGAAAAGTACCTAATAATTGGTATTGTATACCATCATTAGGACCAGGTTCTAATCCATGGTGGTGAGGGTCTGGTTATGGAACATAGAGGTATGTTCTCCCTCTATGACTGTTTTTTCTGGAGTGGTGGTTATCTACTGCCAGTGTGGTGAAATCAGACCTGAGTGTAAAAGTGATCCCTGCGCTCAATCTCTCAGACACACTTCGGTTGTAACCCCTTTCAAATCATCCCCCTGGTCTGTGACTTTCTCTCTCTCTCTCTCTCGCGCTCTCTACCCCATCCCTCTTTTATTCTTGACACTGTCACTTCCCCTGCTGTGTCACACACAATGAAACACATCTTACGTTATAATTTTTCTCTCCCCTGCATCTATTAGATTAAAAGTCTTCCAGACCCACAGCTCCAGCCAGCCCACTGCACCGTGCTAACCTGCCCGGGAGCAGAGTGCCTGTGTGGGGCCGACATGACAACCTGAATCCCCTCCCTGGCTCTCCTCCGGTAACTGTCACATACTCACTATTTCATCTAGAGGAGGACAGAGCAGGAAAGAAAGGACTTTGTTCAGGGGGTTGAAACTTTTGTTTCTTGTCTCGTGTGGACAATCTGGTGCGAGTTCAAAACCTATTAATCTCTCTTTTCTTCTTTCTATCATGTCTGTTTTGCCTTCTCTCTTTCTATTTCTTTCTCTCTCTCTGCATGCTGGGAGTGTTGGTGCATGATGGGAATTGAATGAGCGAGTGAAAGTGGTATCTGGAGGATGATTTTTGTGTGTGATAGAATTAGGTACATTGTATTTCTTGTTGAAATGAACCAGGTTTGGGTGGGGATGGCAACCCACATGAGGACACAGTCCCTTTCACTTCGGCGTGTCTTTAGGTGTGTTGCTGAAGCTACTGTCACTATGCAGGATTTTCTGGTCGCCATAGGAGTGAAGGTAGGCTATGAACATTTTGCTTATGCGTTGCAGATGAATAAAGCGGTGGTGGTTTTTCTCAAAGAAGAACGTCTTATCGATCGCATGGTTAAGCATGAAGTACTTCTTAAAAGTATGTTTATTAAAGTAATGCTGCATTTTACTCCTTTAACAAGGCTTACGATTTCAAAGTCGGAAGTTTACATACACTTTGGTTGGAGTCATCTTTCAACCACTCCACAAATTTCTTGTTAAGGTTAAACAGCTTGGAAAATTCCAGAAAATTATGTCATGACCTTAGAAGCGTCTGATAGGCTAATTTACATAATTTTAGTCAATTGGAGTTGTACCTGTGGATGTATTTCAAGCCCTACCTTCAAACTCAGAGCCTCTCCTTAACATAATGGAAAAATCTAAAGAAATCAGCCAAGACCTCAGAAAAAAGAAAGAGGAAACAGGTACAAAAGTATCAAAGCCAGACTATGGTTTGCAACTGCACATGGGGACATAGATCGTACTTTTTGGAGAAATGTCCTCTGATCTGATGAAACAAAATTTGAACTGTTTGGCCATAATGACCATCGGTATGTTTGGAAGAAAAAGGGGGAGGCTTGCAAGCTGAAGAACACCATTCCAAACGTGAGGCACGGGGGTGGCAGCATCATGTTGTGAGGGTGCTTTGCTGCAGGGGGGACTGGTGCACTTTACAAAATAGATGGCATCATGAGGCGGGATAATTATGTGGATAAATTGAAGCAACAATCTCAAGACATCAGTCAGGAAGTTAAAGCTTGGTCGCAAATGGATCTTCCAGATGGACAATGACCCCAAGCATACTTCCAAAGTTGTGGCAAAATGGCTTAAGGACAGCAAAGTCAAGGTATTGGAGTGGCCATCACAAAGTCCTGACCTCAATCCTACAGAACATTTGTGGGCAGAGCTGAAACATCATGTGTGAGCAAGGAGGCCTACAAACCTGACTCAGTTACATCAGCTCTGTCAGGAGGAATGGGCCAAAATTCACGCAACTTATTGTGGAAAGCTTGTGGAAGGCTACCCGAAACATTTGACCCAAGTTAAACAATTTAAAGGCAATGCTACCAAATACTAATTGAGTGTATGTACACTTCGGACCCACTGGGAATGTGATGAAAGAAATAAAAGCTGAAATAAATCATTTTCTCTACTATTATTCTGACATTTTTCATTCTTAAAATAAAGTGGTGATCCTAACTGACCTAGGGAATTTCGACTCAGATTAAATGTCAGGAATTGTGAAAACTGAGTTTATAAGGATTTGGCTAGAGTGTATGAAAACTGTCGCCTGCAATATCAGTTCTGTTATACTCACAGACAATATTTTTACAGTTTTGGAAACTTTAGAGTGTTTTCTATCCTAAGCTGTCAATTATATGCATATTCTAGCATCTTGTCCTGACAAAATATCCCATTTACTACGGGAACGTTGTTTTTCCAAAAATGTAAATACTGCCCCCTTTATTATTACAATTCTGTAATTTGAATTTGGCGCTCTGCAATTTCACCGGATGTTTTCGAGGTGGGTCGCTAGCGGCTCGCCTGAGCAAGAGAGTTTATGTCGACAGGTGTTTATTTTTTTGGACTCACCGGAGCAGACTCTGGAGTTCTCGTTTAAAGTCAAGTATGACTTATGGCTTATGCTAGTACGGGTAGTAAAAGGTGTTTTGTATGTGGGGATGTTGGCCATAAATGACATGCTTGCCCAAAAGTGGAGAAGGCGGTAGGCGGGACGCAGGTGGTCCTCATAATGCCTGGGCCTACTGAGGTTGGGAAAGGTGGACTGACAGTGGTAGAGAAACCACAAGCATGTTGTTGAGGAACATGCATGTTGCTGAGGAACAAGTTGTTGTGTTGAGGGTACTGAGTTGCAGCTTGTTCCAGAGGGGAACATAGAGTCTGATGTGCAGCAGAAAAATATTGTTTTAGAAGGTATTTTTATTTAACTTCTTGGTGACAGGGGGCAGTATTGAGTAGCTTGGATGAATAAGGTGCCCAGAGTAAACTGCCTACTACTCTGTCCCAGATGCTAATATATGCATAGTATTAGTAGTATCGGATAGGAAACACTCTGAAGTTTCTAAAACTGTTTGAATGTTGTCTGTGAGTATAACAGAACTCATATGGCAGGCAAAAACCTGAGACAAATCCAACCAGGAAGTGGGAAATCTGAGGTTTGTAGTTTCATTTAAGTGATTGCCTATCCAATATGCTGTGTCTATGGGGCCAGATTGCACTTCCCAAGGCTTCCAGCAGATGTCAACAGTCTTTGGGATGTTGTTTGAGGCTTCTATTGTGGAAGGGGGTCGAATAAGCGCTGTTTCAACAAGTGGACTAGGCTGTGGCCAATCAGTTGTTAACTGCGTGGTACACGGGCGCGCCGTTTCTTCTCTTTCCACTGTAATGAATACGCTATTGTCCGGTTGGAATATTATTGAAGATTTATTATAAAAACAAATACCCTAAGGATTGATTGTAAACATTGCTTGACATGTTTCTACAAACTGTAATGGAACTCTTTTGACTTTACGTCTGAATTTTGAGCTCGCGCATTTTGCCTTTGGAATAGTGAACTAAACGCGCAAACAAAACGGAGCTATTTGGACATAAATATGGACATAATCGAACAAGACAAACATTTCTTGTGGGAGTCCTGGCAGTGTATTCCGACGAAGATCAGCAAAGGTAAGTAATTTATGACTTTTGTTGACTCCACAACTTGGCGGGTAACTGTATGGCTTGCTTTTGTGGCTGAACGCTGTTCTCAGATTATTGAATATTGTGCTTTTGCCGTGAAGCTTTTTTGAAATCTGACACAGCGGTTGCATTAAGAACAAGTTTATCTTTAATTCTATGTAAAACATGTATCTTCCATTAAAGTTTATGATGAGTATTTCTGTTATTTGATGTGGCTCTGCAATTTCTCTGGATGTTTTGGGGGCATTTCTGAACATGGCACCAATGTTTGACTGGGGCGGTACACCTGTCAAACGGTAAAGCAGGTGTCCTAAGGCGAGCTCAGGGAGGACAGAAACCTCCCGTGGAGCAGAAGGGCAAAAGCTCGCTTGATCTTGATTTTCAGTATGAATACAGACCGTGAAACCAGGGCCTCACGATCCTGCTTATTTTGATATAAATATGAACATGATCGAACAAAACATACATGTATTGTGTAACATTGAGTCCTGGGAGTGTCATCTGATGAAGATCGTCAAAGGTTAGTGATTCATTTTATCTATATTTCTGCTTTTTGTGACACCTCTCTTTGCTTGGAAAACGGCTGAATGCTTTCTGTGACTAGTTGCTGACCTAACATATGTTCTGCTTTCGCCGAAAAGCCTTTTTGAAGTCCCAATACCGGGATCGATATGACAACTACCAGTGAAAATAGAGGGCGCAAAATTCAAACCACAGAAATCTCATAATTACAATTCCTAAAACATATGTGTCTTATATCATTTTAAAGCTATTCTCGTTGTTAATCCCACCAAAGCGTCCGATTTCAAATAGGCTTTTCAGCGAAAGCACTACAAACGATTATGTTATGTCTCCACCAAACCACAATAAGCACAGCCATTTTCCAGCAAAATATAGCATTCACAAAAACCAGAAATAAAGATAAAATGAATCACTAACCTTGAATTATCTTCATCAGATGACACTCATAGGACTTCATGTTACACAATACATACATGTTTAGTTTGATAAAGTTCATATTTATATAAAAAAATCTGATTTTACATTGGCTATTTAGATTCACTAGTTCCAAAAACATCAAGTGATTTTGCATAGCCACATCGTTTCAACAGAAATACTCATCATAAGTGTAGATGATAATACAAGTTATACACATGGAATTATAGATATACCTCTCCTTATTGCAACCGCTGTGTCAGATTTTTAAAAAAGTTTATGGAAAAAGCAACACATGCAATAATCTGAGAGGGCGCTCAGAACAGAAGCCAGATTAGCCGTCATGTTGGAGTCAACAGAAACCAAAAAATACATGATAAATGTTTCCTTACCTTTGATGAACTTCATCAGAATACAGTCCTAGGAATCCCAGGTCCACAATAAATGCTTGAATGTACGTTATTTATGTCCAATTAGCTACTTTGGTTTGATAAACAATTCCAAAGTCATAAAGTGTGTCCACTATAACGTGACGAAATGTCCAAAAGTTCCGTAACAGTCAGTAGAAACATGTCAAACGATGTACTGAATCAATCTTTAGAATGTTGTTCACATATATCTTGAATAACGTTCCAACCGGAGAATTAGAATTACTTCAAATGAGCGGTGGAACGCAGGTGCTTCCCCTGTGAACGTGCATAATGAATGCATGGTCAACTCGTGGCAGTGGTGACTATTTCCTGTGTCAATCGACCCCCCTTCACATTAGAGTCATCAGACAAAGTTCTATTGACTGTTGACATCTAGTGGAAGGCATAGGAAGTGAAAACTCATCCATATAAAAATAAATTAAATAAAAACAAAATCAGACAAAACACACATCACAACAAGAGAGACTACACTACGTAAAGAGAGACCTAGATTCCCCAGATTGTTAACCTCTTGCTCCTACCTGACACGCAGGCGTCCCATCTAGACATCTGGAAATGCAAATGCGCTACGCTAAATGCTAATAGTACTAGTTAAAACTCAAACGTTCATTAAAATACACATGCAGGGTATTGAATTAAAGCTACACTCGTTGTGAATCCAGGGAACAAGTCAGATTTTTAAAATGCTTTTCGGCGAAAGCATGAGAAGCTATTATCTGATAGCATGTAACACCCCAAAAGACCCGCAGGGGACGTAAACAAAATAATTAGCATAGTCGTCGCTACACAAACCGCACAAATAAAATATAAAACATTCATTACCTTTGACCATCTTCTTTGTTGGCACTCCTAGATGTCCCATAATCACTATTGGGTCTTTTTTTTCGATTAAATCGGTCCATATATAGCCTAGATATCGATCTATGAAGACTGTGTGATAGACGGAAGAAAATAGCGTCTTATAACATAACGTCATTTTTTTTATTAAAAAAGTCGACGATAAACTTTCACAAAACACTTCGAAATACTTTTGTAATGCAACTTTAGGTATTAGTAAACGTTAATAAGCGATCAAATTGATCACGAGGCGAATTATATTCTTTAGCTGTCCGTCTGGAAATATTGTCCGGGTAAATCTCAACCAAAATATCCGGTCGGAGACCGGAAGAAATGCGCTGCCTTGCATCTGTTTGACCAAGAAACAAATAGTAGGCAAATGACAAGACTCTAGACAACGTGTGGAAGCTGTAGGTATTGCAACCTCAGCCCCATTAAATGTGGTTCACCTTTATCAATGGGTTCAAGTCGCGCATGGATATATTTTTCCATTTTCAGTGATCAGATTTTCCTGCACTTTTCGATGAAACGCACGTTCTGTTATAGTCACAGCCGTGATTTAACCAGTTTTATAAACGTCTGAGTGTTTTCTATCCACACATACTAATCATATGCATATACTATATTCCTGGCATGAGCAGCAGGGCGCTGAAATGTTGCGCGATTTTTAACAGAATGTTCGAAAGGGGGTAGGAGTAACAGGTTAAGGAGATACCCAGTATGAGTGATGGGGTACAGGAGGGAATTTAGGTAGAGCTAGTCTCCTAGTTAGTGGAGGAGATGTCCATTATGAGTAATGGGGTACAGGAGGGGATTCAGGTGGAGCTAGTCTCTCAGGTAGTGGAGGAGATGTCCATTAAAAGTAATGGGGTACAGGAGGGGGTTCAGGTGGGGCTAGTCTCCCAGGTAGTGGAGGAGATGTCCATTACGAGTAATGGGGTACAGGAGGGGATTCAGGTGGAGCTAGTTTCCCAGTTAGTGGAGGAGATGTCCATTACGAGTAATGGGGTACAGGAGGGGATTCAGGTGGAGCTAGTCTCCCAGGTAGTGGAGGATATGTCCATTACGAGTAATGGGGTACAGGGGGGGATTCAGGTGGAGCTAGTCTCCCAGTTAGTGGAGGAGATGTCCATTATGAGTAATGGGGTACAGGAGGGGATTCAGGTGGAGCTAGTCTCTCAGGTAGTGGAGGAGATGTCCATTAAAAGTAATGGAGTACAGGAGGGGGTTCAGGTGGGGCTAGTCTCCCAGGTAGTGGAGGAGATGCCCGGTACGAGTGATGGGGTGCAAGTTCGGAGTGTTGAGAGGGATGTGGCAGAGGGGAGTCAGGTGTCTGTGGCCTCAGATTAGGAGGATCAAGAGAAGGATATTGAAATTTCTGATATCCCTGTTCAAATCAAATCAAACTTTATTTGCCAAATGCGCCGAATACAACAAGTGTAGACTTTACCGTGAAATGCTTACTTACAAGCCCTTAACCAACAGTGCCGTTCAAGAAGAAGAAAATACTTACCAAGTAGGCTCAAATAAAAAGTACTAATAAAAAGTAACATAATAGAATAACAATAACAAGGCTATACAATAACAAGGCTATATACAGGGGGCACTGGTGGGGGGCAATGTAAATTGCCCGGTGGAAAATTTTATGAATTGTTCAGCAGTATAATGGCTTGGAGGTAGAAGCTGTTGAGGAGCTTTTTGGTCCTAAACTTGGTGCTCCGGTACCGCTTGCCGTCCGGTAGCAAAGAAAACAGTCTACAACTTGGGTGACTGGAGTCTCTGACAATTTTCCTCTGATACCCCCTATTATATACTGTACGTCCTAGATAGCAGGAAGCTTAGCCCCAGTGATGTACTGGGCCGTACTCATTACCCTCTGTAGCGCCTTACGGTTAGATGCCGAGCAGTTGCCATACCAGGCAGTAATGCAACCGGTCAGGATGCTCTCGGTGGTGCAGTTGCAGAACCTTTTGAGGATCTGGAGACCCATGCCAAATCTTTTCAGTCTCCTCACCATTGTCTTGGTATGTTTGGACCATGATAGTTCGTTGGTGATGTGGACACCAAGAAACTTGAAACTCTCTACCCGCTCCACTACAGCCCAGTCAATGTTAATTTGGGGCCTGTTCGGCCCGTCTTTTCCTGTAGTCCACGATCAGCTCCTTTATCTTGCTCACATTGAGGGAGAGGTTGTTGTCCTGGCACCACATGGCCAGTTCTCTAACCTCCCCCCTATAGGCTGTCTCATCGTTGTCAGTGATCAGGCCTACCACTGTTGTGTCGTCAACAAACTTAATGATGGTGTTGGAGTTATGTTTGGCCACGCAGTTGTGAGTGAACAGGAAATACAGGAGGGGACTAAGTACGCACCCCTGAGCGGCCCCAGTGTTAAGGATCAGAGTGTTGTTGCCTACCACCTGGGGTTGGCCCGTCAGTAAGTCTAGGATCCAGTTGAGGAGGGAGGTGTTTAGTCCCAGAGTCCTTAGCTTAATGTGTAGCTTCGTGGGCACTATGGTGTTGAATGCTGAGCTATAGTCAATGAACAGCATTCTCACATAGGTGTTTCTTTTGTCCAGGTGAGAAAGGGCAGTGTGGAGTGTGATTGAGATTGTGTCATCTGTGGATCTGTTGGGTGGTATGTGAACTGGAGTGGGTCTAGGGTGTCCGGGAGGATGCTGTTGATGTGAGCCATGACCCGCCTTTCAAAGCACTTCATGGCTGCCAACGTGAGTGCCACGGGGTGGTAATCATTTAGGCAGATTACCTTCGCTTCCTTGGGCACAGGAACTATGGTGTTCTGCTTGAAACATGTAGGTATTACAGACTCAGTCAGGGAGAGGTTGGAAATGTCAGTGATGAGACTTGATAGTTGGTCCGCGCATGCTTTGAGTACACGTCCTGGTAATCCGTCTGGCCCAGCGGCTTTGTGAATGTTGGCCTGTTTAAAGGTTTTGATCACATCGGCTACCGAGAGCATTATCACACAGTCATCCAGAACAGCTGGTGCTCTCGTGCATGCTTCAGTGTTGCTTGCCTCGAAGCGAGCATTAAGGCATTTAGCTTGTCTGGCAGGCTTGCGTCACTGGGAAGCTCGCATCTGGGTTTCCCTTTGTAGTCCGTAATAGTCCGACAAGTGTCAGAGTCGGTGTAGTAAGATTCAATCTTAATCCTGTTTTGACACTTTGCTTGTTTGATGGTTCATCTGAGGGAATAGCAGGATTTCTTATAAGCGTCCAGATTAGTCTCCTGCTCCTTGAAAGCGGCAGCTCTAGCCTTTAGCTCGTTGCGGATGTTGCCTGTAATATATGGCTTCTGGTTGGGATATGTATGTACAGTCACTGTGGGGACGTCGTCATCGATGCCCTTCTTGAAGAAGCCGATGACTGAGATGGTGCATTCCTCAATGCCATTGGATGAATCCTGGAACATATTCCAGTCTGTGCTAGCAAAACAGTCCTGTAGTGTAGCATTTGCGTCATCTGACCACTTCCGTATTGAGCGAGTCACTGGTACTTCGTGCTTTAGTTTTTGCTTGTAATCAGGAATCAATAGGATAGAATTATGGTCAGATTTGCCAGATCTGTTGACATGGTAACAGCTGGCGATGACTCAATTTACAATCTAAATGAGGTAAATAGTATTCCTGGACCAGACTTTTGGGAAATCTGTTAAATTGGCAGATGTTTAGATGTTGATACGTTTGTGAGGTCAGCTGTGTTGTTACAGAAGACATCACTTCATATCAGTTCTGTTATACTCACAGACATTATTTTAACAGTTTTGGAAACTTTAGAGTGTTTTCTATCCAAATATACTATTTATATGCATATTCTCGCTTCTGGACCTGAGTAACAGGCAGTATACTCTGGGCATGCTTTTCATCCGGATGTAAAAATATTGCCCCCTTGCATAAAAGGTTATTAAAGTGGTCCTATGGACAGATACTCCAATCTTGCTGTGCAGCTTTGCATCCCCTTCAGGGTTATCTTTGGTCTCTTTGTTGCCTCTCTGATTAATGCCATCCATGCATGGTCCGTGAGTTTTGGTGGGCGGCCCTCTCTTGGCAGGTTTGTTGTGGTGCCATATTCTTTCCATTTTTTAATAATGGATTTGATGGTGCTCCATGGGATGTTCAAACTTTTAGATATTTTTTTATAACACAACTCTGATCTTTACTTCTCCACAACTTTGTCCCTGATATTTTTGGAGAGCTCCTTGATCTTCATAGTGCCGCTTGCTTAGCGGTGTTGCAGACTCTGGGGCATTCCCGAACAGGTGATATACTGAGATCATGTGAGAGATAATGTGACACTTAGCTTGCACACAGGTGGACTTTATTTAACTAATTATGTGACTTCTGAAGGTAATTGGTTGCACCAGATCTTATTTAGGGGCTTCATAGCAAAGGAGCTGAATACATATGAATGCACCACTTTAACGTTTTAAATGTTTGTTTTACATTTCACTTCACCAATGTGGACTATTTTGTGTATGTCCATTACATGAAATCCAAATAAAAATCTAGTTAATTTACAGGTTGTAATGAACAAAATAGGAAAAACACCAAAGGGTGGAATACTTTTGCAAGCCACTTTATATCTAAGTTTCTCTCAAACAGGTTGAAAGAGTATCTGGGGCTGTTGGTCCACAAGGACCAGTCTTACTATGTACCTGACCTCTCTGTTGTTGATAACTTGTTTCTAATAAGAGATGTTTAAGACATTTGTCTGATGTGAATGTGCGTTTGTTTTCTTTGGATCAGGAGAAGGCTTTTGATCGTGTGGACCACCAGTACTTGTTCAAAACAGTGAAAGCCTTTGGGTTTGGGGATGTTTTTTTGTCTTGGATGAGTTTACTGTATGCTGGGGCCTCATGTATGATGAAGGTGGGGGGTGGTTCGAGCTGCCCCATCCCCATCCATAGAGGTATTAGGCAGGGATGCTCGATTTCAGAAGAGTTTTATTATTGTTGTCTGGCAATTGAACCAATGCTTTGTTTTTTAAGAGCGAGGCTTACTGGTTTCTTTGTGCCAGGGGTTTTGAAGGGTCCCACGATTGCACTGTCTGCATATGCAGATGATGGGACCGTTTTTATTACAGGGGGTGAGGAACCTGTTAAAGATAGGGCTGACTACTGCCCCCTTTGGAGGAATTGCGTGCCCATAGTAAACAGAAAACAAATCTGTCCAAAATTGCTAATATATGCATATAATATAATTATAATTGAATAGAAAACACTCTAAAGCTTCTAAAACCGTTCAAATTATGTCTGTATGTAAAGCAGAACTCTCAGGGCAGCCATTCTCCCAAACTCTCTCTTGTCATCAAGAAAGTTGGGCCAACATTGACAACATTTCCCCCACCCTTACCAAGCAGCTACAGATCTGGGAACAGTTTCTATGTTTTCAGATTAATGTCTGATTTCAATGGGGCTTGTCATTGTGAGAATCGCGCGCTGCCTCCACTTTTGGCGGGCTGAAACCTTCAGGTCACACGAAAATACATGCACTTTGATGCGCGCGTCGGGTCCAGAGCTCTCTTTCTTCCAGGGTTGACCAAACGACGTCTGTTTGTCTGTTCGAGCTAAGGATTGGTTTGCATGTTCAGAACATGAACAGCTTGATTCTGCACTTAGTTTGACCAGTTTCGTCGACATATAATATGTAATTTTGAAGTTTAGATGAGCATCCACTAGAATTTTGGCTGCATTTCAGACGGAATTTGTAGTGTTTGATAGCCCAAAGACACAGACTTGAAAACCAAACACAGTTTTTGGTAAGTATGACTACTTCCCCGGCTTATGATCGAAGAACATCAATATAGGCTGTATATAGGGAATATTTATGTGGTTATTTTTGTGTTTCTGTGAAGTCCAACATAGTGGAGACATAATGCTAATGTGTGAGCGCCGTCTCATATTATAGCCTAGTGAACGAATTCTGTAACGTTAAAAATAAATGTAACACAGCGGTTGCATTAAGAAGAAGTGTATCTTTCTATCTATATGTAGAACATGTATATTTAGTCACAGTTTATGATGTGTATTGCTTGTTATCTGACGTTATCTGCCGGAGCTATCGTAATTTCTCTGGACATTTGAGTAGCATTTTTTGAACATTGCGTCATTGTAAACAGAGATTTATGGATATAAATAGCATATTATTGAAAAAAACATAAATGTACTGTGTAATATGTCCCTATTACTGTCATCTGATGAAGATTTTCAAAAGGTTAGTGAATTATTTTTATTTGAATCCTGCGTTTGTTGATTGCATATTTTGTTCAACTTGGCTATTCAAATTAGCTGTGTCTTTGGTGGTGGTTTGACATAAATATGTGCTATGTTTTCGCTGTAAAACATTTTAGAAATCAGACTTGCTGGCTGGATGAACAATGTGTTTATCTTTCATTTGAGCTATTGGACTTGTTAATGTGTGGAGGTTAAATATTTCTAAGAATATTTTTGCATTCCATGCGCCACCGTTCCAGCTGAACGTGGGAGGGGTCGTTCTCAAAAGGGAACCCTACCCCGTTCTCTCAAACGCTCTGAATTTGTATCAGGGGTCCTCCTCAGCTAGAGTCAATTGGGAAAAGAGGGAATTGCTGTGGGCAGGTCAGCTTCAGATAAGGTCCGCTCCTTCAAAAACAAAATGGGAGAAGGTGTGCCAGATTGTCTAGGTGGAAATGGGTGCTACCTCAGCTGTCTTACTGGGGAAGGGTGCTGGTAGCCAATAACCTAGCTGCTTCTACCCTGTGTCACAGACTAATGATTTTACAGCTACTGGGGGTTCAAAGGACCCTTGTCAATTTCTTCTGGTCTGGACAACATTGGATCTAAGCTGCCTCCCTGTACCTGCCACTGAACGTGAACGGGCAAGGCCTGGTGGACATTTATTTTAGAATAATGGCTTTCCGGCTTCAAGCAGCCCAGAGACTGTCGTACAGTGACTTTTCTAGCTGGGTCAGTACAGCCTATACATTGATGTGGAGAGTGGGCTGTTTGGGCTTAGACAAGCACCTATTCCTCTTAAAGCTAGAGGGAGGGGGGGGTGATTTGTCTGGCTTGACTACATTCTATGAGTATGTTATGCAGTCTTGGAGAGTTTTCAACATGTCCCATAAGGCCGGTACGCCACCAAGGATATGGATTTTCAAAGAGCCTGTTTTTCATCCAGTCCCATGCTTTGGGTTCAGCAAACCTACATTCATGCCTGTTAGGTGTGGGGTGGCTGAGGTCAGTGATTCCTTGCCAGTACTTCATCGGAAGTGTGTGACTGATACAACCAATTCTGATCGGTGAACAAGGGTCTGGATTATGTGTTCCCTGCGCTGAATATTAGTGCTGCGGCGGGGGAATTAGAGGAGGACGTGGGGATGCTGCTTTCCTTCCATACCCAGGAGCTGGCGGAGTTCAAGGCGGTGGGGAAGAAGGCCATGTACATAATATGTGTAAAAGTGTCCCGTGCTTCTACCCTGGAATGGATAAAATTGACAAGGTGGGCGGGTGTGTTTGGTCCAGGTGCCTCCCCAAAAGGCCATTGGCGGTCTTTATATAAACTGCCTACTGATAAGAGGACAGCTGACCTCCAATGGAGGATAAGACATGGAGCCATATCCACCAACATGCATCTCCTATACCTGGATCCTACTGTTGGGGAGGGGTGTCCATTCTGTGCTGAGTCTGAAACTCTGGCACATCTGTTTTTACAGTGTCCCAGGTTGGTTGGAATGATTGACCTGATCACCAGTTGGTTCTAAGCTCTGGGAGAGGTCTTCTCTTCCCAACAGTTTATATTTGGGCCGAAGTACAGGTTTGGTCGAAGGGGTGTAGTTCTCCTACTTAACTTTGTGTCAGGGGCAGCTAAATTAGCAATCTGGAAGATATGAAAGAACAGTATTTGGAGACAGGGGTCTCTGGATATGGTGGGCATGCTGGAGGGGATGTTGGAACGAGACTGAGGGTTGAGTTTGCTTATTACAAACTGGTTAACAACATTGATCTGTTTATGAGCATATGTGGTATTCAGAGGTTGTTGTGTTTAGTTACTGTGGAGGAAGGTTCGGTGTCATGTTTTTAATGGATGTTTAACCATGTTTTTGTTTGTTTGAGTGTTTATTGTGTTGTGTGTTCCTAGACCCAATAATGTTTTTTTCTCACCCTCTTTCTTTCTCTCTCACCTTCTTTCTTTCTCTCTCACCCTCTTTCTTTCTCTCTCACCTTCTTTCTTTCTCTCTCACCCTCTGTCTTTCTTTCTCTCACCCTCTTTCTTTCTCTCTCACCTTCTTTCTTTCTTTCTTTCTTTCTTTCTTTCTCTCTCGCCTTCTTTCTTTCTCTCTCTCTTTCTCAATTACAGTAGAGCACTTTCACATATCCCTGTATGATCTGTGTCCAGGAGTGTTTAATGATCCACACTATAAAGCATTTGTGAATCGCAAACAAACCCTGGCTGAAACTAATCCTGGACCTGTGTGAGTAGCGGCTCGAGTTGCTTTGAACTTTTTGCACGTTGTAAACAAGCTAGCTTACATGACGTCATGTAGGTTGTGTGTCTCGCAAATCGCATCCCGAAATGATTATTTTCAGGATTTATTAACGTATTTTGTAGAAATCTCATAAACGCTCCCTCGAAACCGAACTAAGGAACCGAATTTCACTTGAAAACACCCTTTGTTTTTATTAACATTGTAATGAAACAAACCTCATTTTATTCTAATTAATTAGAGCTTGCGGTGTGAAAATTCAGGCATCACACGTCAGTTATTTCCAGCTTATTAACAGATTTTAATACATAGAAACATGATCTGGCCTGCTGTTGATCTGGGCATATGCTGTTGAGGATTCCCTATGGAGGGTGGCGTTGGAAATGGTCTCCTTAACTTTCCAAACACACACACACACTACCAGCTGTTCCCTTATATATAGCTTTTCCATATTCTTCCTAATCACAAAGTCTCCCACTCTCTCTCTTACCAAACAACGGGAGTCCCAGGTGAAAGGTTGTGTTTCCTGAACCATAGTGGGTGACCAAAGGGAACCAAAAGGACCACTACACCGTGTCTAAATGATTGGAGGAATACAATTCAAATTGCAGGCAGCACACTGTATTAACACTTTTATTAATTGCAGATCTGTACTATCACTGTGCCTTCCCTGGGCTTCAGCCACTAGGTGCTCTTATCACCACTCTCCACCACCAAGCATCCACCTTTCATTCATCTTTGACATTGGCTAATAAAAGTGAGTGAATCATTAAGTTGTGTAATGAAGAGGACTCACTGCCAGGGGCTCTGATGATGATGATGAAGTCAGAGTGGAGATGTAGTTCTCCACCTGTTGGCTTTGAATGACGTTGAGCTTTATTGTGATACTGTAACTGTGGTCATAGAACTGCTATGTTGTAGCACGATGGTTGTCTCCACAGTTAAGTGCTTTGTGTGTGTTTGAAAATGGGTGCATATGTGTATGTATGTTTTCATCTGGTATGTTTGTGTGCGTACATATGGTTTCTCTCATTAGCTGAGCCTGTTTTTAATCAGTGTGTGGTTTGGAGGCGGCTCCCTGGTTTCCATCTTGGTTGGGTTATTATCTATTTATGATATTTAATACGCCGTCTCTGATTTACGAATACACACACACACACACACACACACACACACACACACACACACACACACACACACACACACACACACACACACACACACACACACACACACACACACACACTGGGGAATTATCTGGCCCCGCTCACATACAGGATGTGGGGGGTTTGAGAGCCGAGCGATCAATCCTTAATTAGCCCAAACACAGCTGCATTCTGGGAGATATGAATGGCTTTGAAGTTGAGAGATGGAGAGAGGGAGTATGGAGAGAGAAAGACAAAGAGAGAGGTGGAGAGAGAGATGGGGTAGGCAGAGCGGGAGGGAAAGCAAGAACAAAAGAGAGAGAGATGTTGGCAGGCAGAGAGTAAGAGAGATGGGGGAGTGAAGGAGATATGGGGGTGAGAGAGAGAGAGGGGAGAGAGGGCGCCGCGAGGCCCGCAATGTGCGACTGACGTGTTTTTTGTTGGCTCCCGCAGTATTCTTAAAGTTAATGTGAATTTTGCAGCAAATCCGTATTTATTTTCAGATATTAGTTTGGTGATCCCTTTCCATAATACCCAAGACTACTTTGCTTTTAAATGTCAGCATGTCAACGAAACACAAGACCCATTTTTATCACCGCCCTCTCCTGAGTCTGAGGGCCCGGAGACTAGCACTTTACCCGGGGGTGTGGCTTTGCCTGGTGGCGCTGAAATGAACATTCTCGAGGCCATCAAGCTACAACGCTTGGAGATAGTTTAAATGAAAACGGAGGTAGTTGCTACGATTGAGGCCCGAATATCAGAGGTTTCTGATACTTTAAAAGCAGATTTAACTATCCTGCGAAACGAGACGTGCCAGCGATCACATCACTCAAAACAACAACAGAGATGCACACCATGAAGATTGCAGCACTGGAACCCTCCGCTACCAGTGTCTCCGACCTGACTACCTCTCTGGAGGCTGACGTGAAATGCCTGAGTGCGGATCTGAGGTCTCCTGTATCGATCCTCTGGGCTGCTTGAGCTTAGAGGGAATTTCTCGCCCCAATAACCTGAGACTGGTATCGTCCCAGAGTCGGCTGCTGAAGGATGTTCTCGCCATGGATGAGAAGCCCCTGATTTGTAAGTAAGCATTTCACTGTAAGGTCTACATCTGTTGTATTCGGAGCATGTGACAAATCGAATTTGATTTGATTTGATCGTTCCCACCGGTCACTGCGCCCAAAGCACCGGGACAGTGAGAGGTGCCATGACATCATTCTTCGAGTGCACTTTTTCCATGAGAACATGGAGATTCTCCAACGAGCCCGCAATACCACTCAGCTTTCAAGGACAGAGCTTCTCTATCTAACAGGCCAAACGACTACTACGGGACCTTCCAGGTGTAAAGTACGGACTGCGATTTCCGGACCGTCTATGGCTTTCTCATGAAAAATACTGCACTATTGAATCTCTGGAGTAGGCTACGGCTCACATTCTACGCCACATCAAGAAGTCTTGAACTTGTTCATGGATCAGCAACTGTTGCTTTCTAACTGTGTAAGTAACTACCCCTCCTGTGGTTTAACAATGTTTATAACTGTACTCTTTCACCTTTATTTAACCAGGTAGGCTAGTTGAGAACAAGTTCTCATTTGCAACTGCGACCTGGCCAAGATAAAGCATAGCAGTGTGAACAGACAACACAGAGTTACACATGGAGTAAACAATTAACAAGTCAATAACACTGTAGAAAAAAAGGGGAGTCTATATACAATGTGTGCAAAAGGCATGAGGAGGTAGGCGAATAATTACAATATTGCAGATTAACACTGGAGTGATAAATGATCAGATGATCATGTACAGGTAGTAGAGATATTGGTGTGCAAAAGAGCAGAAAAGTAAATAAATAAAACTGTGGGGATGAGGTAGGTGAAAATGGGTGGGCTATTTACCAATAGATTATGTACAGCTGCAGCGATCGGTTAGCTGCTCAGATAGCTGATGTTTGAAGTTGGTGAGGGAGATAAAAGTCTCCAACTTCAGCGATTTTTGCAATTCGTTCCAGTCACAGGCATCAGAGTACTGGAACGAAAGGCGGCCGAATGAGGTGTTGGCTTTAGGGATGATCAGTGAAATACAACTGCTGGAGCGCGTGCTACGGATGGGTGTTGCCATCGTGACCAGTGAACTGAGATAAGGTGGAGCTTTACCTAGCATGGCCTTGTAGATGACCTGGAGCCAGTGGGTCTGGCGACGAATATGTAGCGAGGGCCAGCCGACTAGAGCATACAAGTCGCAGTGGTGGGTAGTATAAGGTGCTTTAGTGACAAAACGGATGGCACTGTGATAAACTGCATCCAGTTTGCTGAGTGTTGGAAGCGATTTTGTAGATGACATCGCCGAAGTCGAGGATCGGTAGGATAGTCAGTTTTACTAGGGTAAGCTTGGCAGCGTGAGTGAAGGAGGCTTTGTTGCGGAATAGAAAGCCGACTCTTGATTTGATTTTCGATTGGAGATGCTTGATATGGGTCTGGAAGGAGAGTTTGCAGTCTAGCCAGACACCTAGGTACTTATAGGTGTCCACATATTCAAGGTCGGAACCATCCAGTGTGGTGATGCTCTCTTCCTGTATAGTTGGGCAGTTGGCGAACCCACTCAGGCTAATTTGATGTGATCGAATGTTTTGTTCATCTAATGTGCCTGCCTTAAAAACATTCAGTCATTTTTATTACATTTTTGTAAGGGTTTACGTAATTTGTTTGTTTCCATGCTGTCTCATCGACCTATTGAGTTTGTTTACATACAGTTGAAGTCGGAAGTTTACATACTGTAGACCTTAGCCAAATACATTTAAACTCAGTTTTTCACAATTCCTGACATTTAGTCATTTAATAGGATTGAGGTAAAGGCTTTGTGATGGCCACTCCAATACCTCGACTTTGTTGTCCTTAAGCCATTTTGCCACAACGTTGGAAGTATGCTTGGGGTCATTGTCCATTTAGAAGACCCATTTGCGACCAATCTTTAACTTCCTAACAACACTGTGAAGCGTAAGATGGTGCTGACACATTTAAAGAGTTGAACACAAATTTAGCATTTCTACAAAAGACTGTTCCACTCTTATTTTCATAGTAAATCAAGATGTGCTGTAATTTCGGTTGATACATCTACTCCCTTTGTAGCTTCTGAGGTTATTCTGAGCCTAAGGGACAATACATCATAGTAACTGGTAAACTGGCTTCTTCCCCTCTTGTTTTGGCTAGTGATTATGCTCCCAATTGGGATGATACAAGTTTCCTTTCTACCTTTGTATCTGCTATACCATATTTAGATTCCCATTCAATGATTTTAGGGGGGGATTTCAACTGTGCAATATATCCACTTCTTGACAAGTCCTCATGAAGAACTACCGGTCCTTCTAAATGTGCCCTACTTATTCAATCTTTTCTGCAGAAATATGCTTTTCTGCAGAAATATCTGTGAAATCTGGCGTTTCCTACACCCTACAGATAGACAGTATTTATTTTTTCCTCATATTCTTCAAACATATTCCCGCATTGATTACTCATTTTTGGACATACATCTTCTGCCTAACCTTCAGAGGTATGATAGTATTATTATTTCTGACCATTCACCATTAGTGCTTGAGCTAGAGTTTCCCCAACAACCTCCTATGTGTTATCAATGGCGTCTCAACCCCATTTTACTCTCAGATAAGGACTTTTTAATTTATTCTGAAATCACCTAATTCCTAGAAATTAATTCAACCCCTGGTATGTCATTTTCTTCTATATCGGAGTCCCTCAAAGCTTACCTACGTGGCCAAATTATTTCTTATACAGCCAACAAAAACAAAGCTCGCTCTCAGCGGCTTCGAGACCTGAGCAAAGCCATAGCTACATTGGAGGAGAAGTATACTACAGATCCTTCCTCTGATCTACAGTGGGGGGGAAAAGTATTTAGTCAGCCACCAATTGTGTAAGTTTTCCCACTTAAAAATATGAGAGAGGCCTGTAATTTTCATCATGGGTACACTTCAACTATGACAGACAAAATGAGAAAAAAAATCCAGAAAATCACATTGTAGGATTTTTAATGAATTTATTTGCAAATTATGGTGGAAAATAAGTATTTGGTCAATAACAAAAGTTTCTCAATACTTTGTTATATACCCTTTGTTGGCAATGACAGAGGTCAAACGTTTTCTGTAAGTCTTCACAAGGTTTTCACACACTGTTGCTGGTATTTTGGCCCATTCCTCCATTCAGATGTCCTCTAGAGCAGTGATGTTTTGGGGATGTTGCTGGGCAACACGAACTTTCAACTCCCTCCAAAGATTTTCTATGCCTTACATGGTCTGGGGCAGTGTGTCACAGCATCATCAGACTGAGCTTGTTGTCATTGCAGGCAATCTCAACGCAGATGACCACCAGCACTGCACCAGCACTGCAAGACAGAAATGTTAGTGTTCTGCCATGGCCAGCGAAGAGCCCGGATCTCAATCCCATTAAGCACGTCTGGGACCTGTTGGATCGGAGGGTGAGGGCTAGGGCCATTCCCTCCAGAAATGTCTGGGAACTTGCAGGTGCCTTGGTGGAAGAGTGGGGTAACATCTCACAGCAAGAACTGGCAATCTGGTGCAGTCCATGAGGATCAGATGCTCTGCAGTACTTAATTCAGCTGGTGGCCACACCATATACTGATTGTTACTTTTGATTTTGACCCTCCCTTTGTTTAGGGACACATTAATCCATGTTAGTTAGTCACTTGTCTGTGGAACGTGTTCAGTTTATGTCTCAGTTGTTGAATCTTATTATGTTCATACAAATATTTACACATGTAAAGTTTGCTGAAAATGAATGCAGTTGACAGTGAGAGGACATTTCCTTTTTTGTTGAGTTGATATAAAAAATACATATATATGTTTAAAACTGCATTGCTGTTTAAGGGTTTGTAAGTAAACATTTCACTCTAAGGTTGTGTTTGGCGCATGTGACAAATTACATTTTATTTTATTTTATTTGCTCTAGCAGACAGTTTGAAACAATATTTTACTTTTTGGAAGTCTCTACCTCTTTCTGTTATTGGAAGGATTAATGTCATTAAAATTAATGTGTTTCCCAATTTATTATTTTTATTTCAATGTTTAGCCTTTTTTATTCCAAAATGTTTTTTTAATTCACTGGGTCATTTTATTTGGAATGGTAAGGTACCACAGATTGGTAAAAAAAAATACATTTACAGAAGTCTAGGGCATTTGGGTGGTTTAGCTCTACCAAATTTTCAGACATAGTATTGGGCTGCAAATCTCAGAGCCCTTTTGTACTGGCTCCGGACTGATCCTACTGGATCAAGTCCGCTCTAGGTTTTTGCCATTTGGCACTCACTGGGCCTCTCCTCACCAGTGCAACTATTTTTCAATTATACATTTTTCTCTTTTGCTCAGTTACAGGAAAGTGCAACGTTCCCCAATCCCACTTCTTCCGCTATCTCCAGACTAGGAACGTTGTTTGAGCTAACACACCTGAATTTCCCAATAGAGTACAGCTATAGAGAGCATCTTAGAGCTAAACAAACTTCCCAAGAGTGCAATCATTAATGACTTACAGAACCCTTATTGGTTGCCTTCAAAGACTCAATGGGAAAAAGATTTGGGGGAGGAACTTGGGATGACACCTGGGAATCGTGCTGCACAGGTTGCATTCCTCCTCTTTTAACACTAGACACAGCCTCATTCAATTCAAGGTGGTTCATCGTATCCACTGCTCTGGGGCCAAACTGAAAAATATGATCTGATTTTAATCCTACTTTTGTTCAATGTAAAATGGAACCAGCAACACTGTGTCATATGTTTTGGGACTGTCATAAACTGATTGGTTTCTGGGAATTCATATTTAAATGTTTCTCTGATATACATGGCACTGTTATAGATCCGTCTCCCCTTACAGCCCTTTTTTGAGTACTGCCCATGGGTACCCCCTATCAAGAATCCATTCGGACACTGTTGCTTATACAACTCTTTTAGCTAGACGGCTAATACTCCAGAACTGGAAGATGGCAGCTCCCCCATCTTATAAATATTAGGTGGGAGATGTGATGTGCTCTCTGAAATTAGAATTTAAAACAAAATCAATACACACAGGAACTTCAAATTGTTTTATGATGCTTGAGTTCTAACCTCTAATTCTGGTCCAGCGGATGGTCAGTCTATGGCCATGACTGTCTGTGAGTGTGAGTGGTTGCATTTCTCCTCCCCTATCCGGCATCTGTTAACTACAGTTAACTACAGATTGCCCTTTAACCTCTGTACCCGTCTGCCCAGTGTGTTTAACATGTCTAAAATATAGTATCGTTATAGGTATTCTTATTTATCTTTTTTTCTTTGTTTTCTAGTTGAGTATATTATTTATATTGTTTATCGTGTTGTCTTATTATTTGTGTAAAACTGAAATGAGAGGAGAGATAGAGGCGCGGGGTGGGATTTGTGAGAGGGCGGTACTGAGAACCATTGCTCTGTACCTCCTCAGGGTTACAGGATGTTGGTTTTCACCCTAAAGTCATGGTTCACAACCACGCAGAAGTCACACAGAGGTCATGTTCTGTCTGTGTCTTGGTGCCTGCGATTATTGTGTGGAATTCCCTATGCTCTGTTTGTAACCATTGACGCCTTTATGCAATGAACAATAGCCTGGAGAAAAACAGCAGAAGTAAAACATATTTTTTTCATTAGCTACTACACTGTGTGTACAAAACATTCGGAACACCTTCCTAACATTGAGTTGCACCCCCATCAGTTCGTCGGGCATGGATTCCACAAGGTGTTGAAAGCGTTCCACAGGGATGCTGGTACATGTTGTCTCCAATGCTTCCCACAGTTGTGTCAACTTGGCTTGATGTCATTTAAGTGGTGGACCATTCTTGATACACATGGGAAACTGTTGAGCGTAAAAAATCTAGCAGCATTGCAGTTCTTGACACAAACGGTGCGAACGGTGCGCCTGGCACCTACTACCATACCCTGCTCAAAGGCACTTAAATATTTTGTCTTGCCCATTCCCCCTCTGAATGGCACACACACACGATCCATGTCTCCATTGTCTCAAAGCTTAAAAATCCTTCTTTAACCTGTCTCCTTCCCTTCATCTACACTGATTGAAGTGGATTTAACAAGTGACATAAGGGATCATAGCTTTCACCTGGATTTACCCTACACATCTACAGTATAGTATTTCTGCTTACACTGGTAATGGTGAGGAGAAATGTATTCACTGATGCCGATTATTTTGAAAGTAGTATTGTTTGTGTGGAGCAGTTTAATGACTTATCACTGTGCACCCCCCCCCTCCACTCCCTGGAATGTCACAGAATAACTGTTGCTTTGCTTTGCCTCATGGGTGGCGTTTGTGTTTTTTAATCTAAAACTAATAATATTGTTGGAGGGATGCCCTTGGATGCTGGTTGTCCTCCCCTTTTTCCTTTTTTCTACAGATCACCATATGTTTTATTCTCTGCACATAAATGCATATTATATGAACAGCACAGGGAGCCAGCTGTAATTTTGAAATTGATGGCAAATGTAATGTAATGTATTGCAGTCTCTATGTGTGTCAGAATGTATGCTATAAAATAAAACAATTATAAATCAATTGCTTGTAGTTCCTGGCACTGACAGACACACACACACACATACATACATACATACATACACACACACACACACACACACACACACACACACACACACACACACACACACACACACACACACACACACACACACACACACACACACACACACACACACACACACACACACACACACACACACACACACACACACACACACACATATACACACACATATACACACACACACGGGTTTTGGCCCTCAGGTTGGCTAGCATTGTCACGCCCTGACCTTAGAGAACCTTTTCTTTATTTATTTTGTTTAGGTCTTGGTGTGACTAGGGTGGGTAGTCTAGTTTTTTATTTTCTATGTTGGCCTGGTATGGTTCCCAATCAGAGGCAGCTGTCTATCGTTGTCTCTGATTGGGGATCATTTTTAGGCAGCCTTTTCCCACCTGTTGTGTGTGGGATCTTGATTTTGTATTGTTGCTTTTTAGCCTTACAAAGCTGTACATTCCATTTGTTACTCCTTCTTGTTTTGTGCCAGTTATCATAAATAAAAATGATTAACCCCATGCTGCATCTTGGTCCGACCATCCTTCCAACAACGATCGTTACAAGCATTGCTCTCTGTCCACACAGTAACGTGTGTATTTATCGTAATAATTCTTAGGGTTAACGTTAGTATATTGGTATATGGCTCTTCATATACTGTATGGCCACTGGGCAACTCTTATAGGAAATACTCTGAGAATAGAATAGAAGTAGCAATTTTTCATTGTTACAGACATTGATTTTCAATGCATAGTGCACCTATGGGAGAGGTTAAAGTCCAGTTGATATTGTGTTATTGCCACGGCCACTGCAGTCAGCAAAATATCATATGGTGAGAAGTGTGTGAAACGAGAGAGTGAATGACAGGTGAGGAGAAGCTGTGGAGGAGACGAGAATAGGATTTGTCCTCACTAGCAAATTCTTACAGATTAGTTAAATAAATAGGCTTCCTTTTCACTATTAAACCTCTATAGATCTCGATCAGGCGTTTCAATATTTTCACTGAATTCCCTATGAAGTGCACTACCCCATAGGGAGCCATTTAAGACTCAAGAATTGTAAAATGTGTAGTGTAATTGAAGTTTAAAAAGGCTACTGAAGTTGGTAATTTCTACATACAAAAAATGTATTAACCCCTACATAAATGTCCATTAATTATAATCCACATAATAATTCACATTTTCTGTTGCTGCAGGACTATCTTCCTGCTTTAGAAAACTTTCTCACAATTTAGATCCTACATCTGTATGTGGCACCAAAAGTAATGGGGCCATCTTATAGTATCCCTCAGGAGTCCAGAGCAGAAACACTATATGACTCATTCTTCAGACGGGTACCATAGCCTACCACGCTGCTGTACAAGACTGTGTCATTACTCTTTTGTATTGTCATTTAGTTCATTAAAGCCTTATTATTTAAGGCATTAATAACCCTTGATAGTGATCAGAGTTAAATATGATTGATAGTGAGAGGGGAATGTACAGTATGTGTCACTGGTGTTTCTTCTCCAGTCCACTCTGTTGTGCTGAAGTCACACTGTCAGTATATAGGCTCCAGTAATACCTTACAATGAAATGTTATTTGTCACATGCTTCATAAACAACGCACGTATGTTTGTGTGTGTGATGTGTCCAAGCGTGTGTTGGTAGAAGCAAGATTGTGTGTGTGTGTGTGTGTGTGTGTGTGTGTGTGTGTGTGTGTGTGTGTGTGTGTGTGTGTGTGTGTGTGTGTGTGTGTGTGTGTGTGTGTGTGTGTGTGTGTGTGTGTGTGTGTGTGTGAGTGAAAGTGGTCCATTGGTGTGTGTGTCTTCATTTAAGCTCCTGCAGCTTTGTGACAGTGAGCCATGGTGAGTCTGTAGGGAGACAGAGGAGAGAGCTTTGGAAAGAGCAGAGCAGTGAGCAGCTCGTCTGTCTTCTTTGTGATAGAGACTGAGACAGACCACAGGGCCATGGCAGATCACTACTAGGAAAAACAATGGAGAGGACAACAACAGAATGCCTCTGACTTACAGTAGCAATCGTTATCCCAAACTCTCAGCTTTCTGTCTCTTTATTGCTCTCTTAATCTCTGTTAAATAAGTTCTCCCTGTCTGCTGCTTCTTCAGCTTCTTCTTCTTCTGCTGCTGTTGTTCTCACCCTTCTCTCACCTTCTTCTTCTCTCACCTTCTTAGCTCACCTTCTTCTTCCCTCTCTCTCTCCTTCTGTTGATCATAAGAATGTAATCAGATTTTTTTTTAAAGAAATGTCCTCTGTCGAGCTGTTAACTTAATGGATCTATCTGCTTTCAGAGAACATAGCTTATCTAATACCACATTAGATACAGTTCGGTGCCACACGACTACTGCTTTAAATAGACAGCAGAATCTGAATCATTTGGAGTGTATGACTGCCTGGCGAGAGAGAAAACATTTAGTTCAATTTAATGGAGTGTCGACCTGCTGTATATATGGTTACTCAACATTGATATGATATGAAACTAGCATGTTGCATTGCTACATTGAATCAGAGTATTTGAATCTCTTCCAGCCTCAGAGGCAGTAGTTTCAGTTTCCAAAACATACTCCTCTTCTTCTTCTTTCACTACATTTACATGTTACTCATTCAGCAGACGCTCTTATTCAGAGCCCCTTACAGACAGTGCATTCATCTTAAGATAGCTAGGTGGGACAACCACATACAAGGGTGCTGTGGGATTTCTTAAGATACTATTTGAAGAGGTAGGGTTTCAGATATCTTCAGAAGATGTGCAGGGACTCTGCTGTCCTAGCTTCAGGGGGAGGTTGGTTCCACCATTTGGGTGCCAGAACAGAGAAGAGCTTTGACTGGGCTGGGCATAGGGGTGGGAGGTCCAAGAGGCCAGAGGTGGCAGAGCAGAGTACTTGGGTTGGGGTGTAGGGTTTGAACATTGCCTGAAGGTGTGGAGGGGCAGTTCCTCTTGCTGCTCCATAGGGAAGTACAATGGTCTCCTCCATCTCCCATACCCCTCTGAAAAGGGAAGAAAAAGGGGGAAATCGAACAACACAACATACAGGGTTTCTGGAAGAATTACACCTTCAATATTGGAAGCTTCTCGGCCAGTGAACTGTGAATCGATTGTGATAGATTCGACTCTCGATTCAGTGATCAAGTAAATGGTCTGTCAGGAGGATGTTGCTCACCACCGACTCAGCAGGAAGTGAGATCACATATTGACTTATTCAACCCCGACTTAAGAAGTAAGTTTGCTGAGTCTGGCTAAATTAATGTCACACATTGGCATATTTAATCTTGATTTACTGCAAGTGGGAAGGTAGAGAAGGAAGTCTAGCTAAAGACAAGACCATGTTATATACTTTAGGAAAACTGTACTCTCATAGCAACAGCACCAAATATCATATTACCCCAAATTGGCATAGATCCCAGCAGATATTTGGGGCATAGAATTATTCATCATGTCGTCACAATTTATAGTACATGAAATCTCACCAGGCACAAGCTGTATACCCTACCATACATACAGCTGGCATAGCCAACACACAGTTTCCCTGGTTCCGAACCAGGAAATTAAGGCCAATTGAGCGGAATTGGAGTGCTGTTAGTTGTTGACGTAAAAACTGTGAACACGTCTCTGTGTCTCGGGGTGTGTGATGGTGTTGTGTTTGTGGCGTCCTCTGTCTCTCTTTCTCCCAGACAATCTGCTTGGTCTATTCCCCTCTCTCGTCTTTATGGATAACAAGACATGCGTTAGGGTTACTAATACAACAGGCTGCATATGCCTGTCAGTGTGGGTTGCTACTGATTGCAGGGTTATTCTTGGAGGCTGTGGTAAGTGTGAAGCATTGAGTTAATGAGTCCCTATGATGGTGTGTGAACTGTATACAACACATTCAACATATCAGCCTTGACCTGTTGTGATCTTTTATATCATGCTGTCGGCAGTGAGTTAAAGGGTCTCTGTGATGGTGTGTGTACTGTATATAACACGGTAACAAACAGCTATGTCAGGATGATCTGTCGTTTTCTAGTATACCGTGTTGTTTCGCTCTCTCGTTTAACACTACTTTGCGTTGTAATACTTTCTGTCTCTCAGCAACAACAGCAGTAGGTCAATGTTCTTTTGATTCAATTTGCTTTGAACTTTACCTTGAAGTGTTTGTTCTGGAAGTGTATTTGGGTGACTGCAGTCTGGCCCCTCTGACATTTCCCCCAATAACAGCTAATCCATCGGCTTTCCTGTAAAAGCCTGCAAGCATTTAATGATCTGAAGGCAGCAACTCTGTTCCCGCTCCTCACCTCTTTAGATGAAAGTGGAGAATAGAGAAGAGAGGGAGCTGTAGTGGTGCTGGTGGTGATGGTTTGGGGGGTACGGTGAAGGGGAATGAAGGGTAGAGTTGAGGGTTCTGGGAAGGACTCCCTTGGGATGAGAGTTATGGTGAGATCTGAAATTGTCTGGTCTGGGAGACAGCCTGTCCAAGTCCACATGTTGAATGCTTTGAAAAGGTAGCACACAAATGGCTTAAATGTTTGTACATGTTTGCGTGTGTACCTGCGTGTGTGTGTGTGTATTGTGGGGAGATAGCTAGCTAAAATCACTAAATATTTCAAAGGACCACGAGTGGAAAAAAATGGAAATATTTTGAATCTGGAGCACCACTCCCGGAGGACTCAGAGAAAGAGGCCCCTTCTTCCCGGAACAACAGAAATAAAACCATTTGATCTCCACCACACTCCTTTTCAACAATTTCCTGCTTTGTCCCCCACCCCCTTTGTTTATCACTAGGCTGAGGCTGGTGCTGGGGAGCGTTGCAGCCAGGCAGCAGCTAGTACCACATGGAGGTAAACAGCTAGAGTAAACATATTTATTCTGCAAACCCACAAAATGGTGGATCTCTTTCCACAGGAGACCACACTTTGTAGCTGTTTTCTCTCACACCTTCCCACTGTAATTAGGTTTATCATAGCAGAAAACAGAAAACAGCCCCTCTGCGTATTTAAACACCTGATAGCTGTTAATTTAAAACTATTTGTAATCATCATTAAAACCACACCAGACTATGATTGTGCTGTTACAATGGGCATCTAAAACCAAAGTCCCTCTGGAGAAAAGTGCCATGGGGAGAGTTGATATTTCTCTTACTACGTCAATGGCCCCCTATAACCGCTGGATGGGTACCTCAATAGAGGATGCAGGGCATGACAGAGCTGAGAGAGCCACAGCTGGATTTAAATCTACATCTATACAACACAAGGCTGTTTTATCGCAATAACACTCCATTGTGTCCTCCTCCCAGAGCGCTAAGAACCTTGGCGTGATCCTGGACAACAACCAACAACATCAAGGCGGTGTCCCGTTCCTGTAGGTTCATGCTCTACAACATCCGCAGAGTACGACCCTGCCTCACACAGGAAGCGGCGCAGGTCCTAATCCAGGCACTTGTCATCTCCCGTCTTGATTACTGCAACTCGCTGTTGGCTGGGCTCCCTGCCTGTGCCATTAAACCCCTACAACTCATGGCCGCAGCCCGTCTGGTGTTCAACCTTCCCAACCACGTCACCCCGCTCCTCCGCTCTCCACTGGCTTCCAGTTGAAGCTCGCATCCGCTACAAGACCATGGTGGACGGAGCTGTGAGGGGAACGGCACCTCAGTACCTCCAGGCTCTGATCAGGCCCTACACCCAAACAAGGGCACTGTTCATCCACCTCTGGCCTGCTCGCCTCCCTACCACTGAAGAAGTACAGTTCCCGCTCAGCCCAGTCAAAACTGTTCGGCTCTGGCCCCCAATGGTGGAACAAACTCCCTCACGACGCCAGGACAGCGGAGTCAATCACCACCTTCCGGAGACACCTGAAACCCCACCTCTTCAAGGAATACCTAGGATAGGGTAAGTAAGGGTAAGTAATCCTTCTCACCCCCTTCTCACAACAAGATTTAGATGCAAGTGGCTGTTCCACTGGTTGTAGGTGTATGCAATAACAGTCGCTCTGGATAAGGCCTGACTTAAATGTAATGTAATGTAAATGGCCTGGAAGTTAAACAGATCTGCCCACATGGCCTATGGCTCACAAGGTAAAAGCAGATCAAACACTTGAGCTTTGCTTGATTGATCCAGGCGCTCAAAGTATTTGATTGATCCAGGTGCTCAAAGTATTTGATTGATCCAGGTGCTCAAAGTATTTGATTGATCCAGGTGCTCAAAGAATTTGATTGATCCAGGTGCTCAAAGTATTTGATTGATCCAGGTGCTCAAAGTATTTGATTGATCCAGGCGCTCAAAGTATTTGATTGATCCAGGTGCTCAAAGTATTTGATTGATCCAGGAGCTCAAAGTATTTGATTGATCCAGGAGCTCAAATGATTTGATTGATCCAGGCGCTCAAAGTATTTGATTGTTCCAGGAGCTCAAAGTATTTGATTGATCCAGGTGCTCAAATGATTTGATTGATCCAGGAGCTCAAAGTATTTGATTGATCCAGGAGCTCAAATTATTTGATTGATCCAGGAGCTCAAAGTATTTGAAAGAAAACAAATACAGGTATACCTGTATTAGACCTCAGCTCTGTTGCTTAGTGAGTGTTTTGGAACTACTGTGCATGATAAGGAAGTAGGGAGGACATCTTTAGTGAACGTTTTGTCATCAGTCCACTGCTGCTAGGTTCATAATCAATAGCCAAATCTTTAATTGTGACCAGGGCTCAATGGGTCACGTTGTCCATTCTCTTTTCTGGCTACTCGCCTTATCAGTAACTGAGATGGAGTCTCACACTCACTCTCACTCTCTCTCACACACACACACACACACACACACACACACAAACCTCGGCACCTTGCGTTCTCTGAGGGTTGTTTCCTTGTCACCAACCAGCATGAATAGTCCCAATCATTAGCATTGATTTCCCTTTGAATAACCATTAAAAAAAGCTCCCTCGTCTCTCCCTGCTCTCTTCTCTCGCTCTCTTTCCACTCTATGGGTCGTTCCATGAAAATATTTGCATTTTGCATCCCTTTGATATTTTCTATAGACATTTTTTTAAAGGCTGTTATATCAAAGGAAGTGGCATTTAATATAGACCACGTGAAACATTTCTATAAATCAGATTTCCTTATATGAATAAAGACTTGTTATAGTGCTAAACCTCAGCATTATGACATGTTCCTGTGTAGTCTGTGACATCTAGGAAGATTTTATTCCACTTTACTCCTAGATTTAAAGCCCTAGTTATCCGGTTGATTCAACAAAGTCATTTCTAAAGATGAGTATTTATTTCATGTGATTAGTGTTTCATTTTAAGGAAGAAAAATGTCAACCCTGTTACGTAAACTGAGCTCTCATAATAATATGGTGAAACTATTCCTTTTAAAATATTTCCAAAATTAAGATTGAACATCTAATGGTCAAGTCATAGTGTAAAAACAGGTAAACTGGTTACAATATTTTTGGCAATTTTCTGGTGTTTTGTGGTGGAAAACTGAGCAGCACCTCCCTGGTCGCACATAACACTTTAACCCTGTTACCCATAGATAGACGCATTAGATTTTATTTTACAATTTACATTACAAAATGTTTTGGGTGAAGCGTGCATTCAAGTGCCCCTCTCTGTTGCACACAACAAACTTCCATTCCCCCTGTCACGAGGTGATTTATGGCTGGTTGAGGATGAAATTGTCAACCTTGTTACAGTCAATCCTGTTACTTTATTTAGCACTCAATTGGCACTTACTGTAGTACATTTGTTTATTTACCACTTGAGATGGGCAAACATGTTTTTTATGAAGTTGTGCTCTTCATGACAAAATCTAAAAATTTGATGAAATCATTTTTTTTCCACCAAGTTACACCACCCAAAGGGACTCATTTTGTGGAATGACCGCTCTATTGATCTATCTTCTCAATCTATATTTTTCTCTCCCCTCTCACTCTCCCTCCATCTCTCCTTTTTATCCCCTCTCTATCTCCTTTATCCCCCCTCCCTCCTCTCTCTGGTTCTTCATTCTGAGCGGTAGGTGTGCTGGTTTAATTGCTCGCAACGATAGATGACTCCGTCCCAAATGGCACCCTATTCCCTATATAGTGCACTACTTTTGAACAGGGCCCATACGGCTCTGGTCAGAATTAGTGTCTTATAAGGGAATAGGGTGCCATTTGGCATAGAGAGGTAGAGGTTATCAGCTCCCTGGCAGAGAGAGGCTGCATAATAAACCACCAGCACAGGGGCCACTTAGGGGACAATTAAAACAGGAAACGGAGCTTGTGTTTGTTTGGGAAGAGGTGGGAGAGGAGGACAAAGAGAGACCGAGGGGAGGAGAGCAGAGAGAGATAAGAAGAGGTGGTCAACGTGTGTTTGGGTGAATGAGGTGAGTCATTGCCTGAGACGTGGGGTGATGAAAGGTAATAGGTAATAGGCTGTTGATCACGTAGAGAGAGGTTTGGCCCCGGGTAAGCCTGAGGCCCCTGGCTTTAATGAAACTCATTTACATCATCTCACTCTCTGACGCATCCAGAGGGGGAACACACATACACATAGGTGCGCAAACACACACACAGACTCACACACACATTAGCAGTAGCAACACATGCACACACACACACACACACACACACACACACACACACACACACACACACACACACACACACACACACACACACACACACACACACACACACACACACACACACACACACACACACACACACACACACACACACACACACACACACACACACACACACACACACAGATAGACACACACACCACAGTCATGAATATGGCTCAAAGTTGGATTTGAAGGGGACAGTAAGTCAATGAGTGGATTGATTTTCTTTCTGTTCATGACTTTGCTGCAAGGTGTTTTTTTTTTGCCTTGGAGAATTTTTAGTGTGCGTCCTGAACCGGACTGACTGACAGATAAAATCTCCATCATCAGTGTGTGTGTGTGTGTGTGTGTGTGTGTGTGTGTGTGTGTGTGTGTGTGTGTGTGTGTGTGTGTGTGTGTGTGTGTGTGTGTGTGTGTGTGTGTGTGTGTGTGTGTGTGTGTTGCTACTGCTAATGTGTGTGTGAGTCTGTGTGTGTGTTTGCGCACCTATGTGTATATGTGTATATGTGTAACCTATGTGTAACAACAAGCTCTGGCCACAAGATGAACCATCCCTGCCCCACTGTGACACGGATTGGTCTATTTAATCATCTCCAGACCCATGGCCAGCTATATCCACTGCCCAGACTTGTGATACCTGGAGGGAAGTCATACTGGACAACAAGAGATCCCAAAGGAAAAAATGTGAGTGCGTGTGCTTGCCTGCCTGCATGCTTGCTTGTGTTTGTCTGTGTGTGTGTTTGCGCATGTCCATGTAGGTGCACATGTCTGTCTGTCTGTCTGTCTGTCTGTCTGTCTGTCTGTCTGTCTGTCTGTCTGTCTGTCTGCCATGAGTCACTTCTCTACGTTCCTTCATTTTTTCTATGGTTGTGTTGTGACACAGCATTGTCTATGTGGATGTGTCAGAGTGGATGTGTTGTGACACAGCATTGTCAAACTGGATGTGTGAGGGTGGTTGTGTTGTGACAGCATTGTCTATGTGGATGTGTCAAGGTGGTTGTGTTGAACAGCATCAACCCTTCTGTGCTGCTGTCAGATGACTGGAGCTATCCCATACGTCCAACAGGCTTGACGACCGCAGACCACGTGTAACCACACCAGGCCAGGTCCTCCACATCAGGCTTCTTCACCTGCGGAGTCGTCTGAGACCAGCCACCCGGACAGCTGATGAAACTGAGGAGTAGTTATGTTTGTAATAAAGCCCTTTTGTCGAGAAAATTCTGATTGGCTGGACCTGGCTCCCCAGTTGGTGGGCCTATGCCCTCATGCCCAGTCATGTGAAATCCATATATTAGGGCCTAATGAATTTCAATTGACTGATTTTCTCATATGAACTATAACAGTAACCTTACATTATTTCATGTAATTTATATTTCTGTTCAGTATACATATTGCCAAAGCCTACTTTGGAGATTAAGTGATTAATTTACAAAATTAACATAATTAAAACAATAATAATCAAGATTGTCAATGGGACAATCAGTAACAACAATAACCATGGGTAAAAATAACCATATCATGGACAATAACAATAACAGTCATAGAGGACATGTGCAGGTTGGTTGGTCTGTCAGACACTGTCCCTCATCTTATGGCAGGCAGCAATGTAGTGGGCTGCCAACCCACAGCTCTCTACGTCCTCCCCCAACAGGACGTGTAGCCTACTCTCATTAGAGAGGCCTTTGAAACCTTGAATAAGGGTTTCAAATTTGGGGAAATTACACTCTAAATGGATTTATATTTTTTACATTTTGTCATGAAATCCAGCTCTGTCTCAGGATCTGCTGTGGTGCAGTGGTTACACAGCTTTTCCTCTACAGGGAGCCATGTTTTCCTGTTTGTACCCTTCGCAATGGCAAGGCTGTGCTCACTGAGCCTGTACTTTGTCAAGGTTTAAAAAAGTTTTGATCAGTAACCATGGTCAAATTGCTTGTCGTGGTGTACAGTCGATTTATGTCACGTTCTGACCTTAGTTCCTTTGTTTTGTCTTTGTCTTAGTATGGTCAGGGCGTGAGTTGGGGTGGGCAGTCTATGTTCTTTTTTCTATGATTTGGTATTTCTGTGTTTGGCCTGGTATGGTTCTCAATCAGAGGCAGCTGTCAATCGTTGTCCCTGATTGAGAACCATACTTAGGTAGCCTGGTTTCACCTTTGAGTGGTGGGTTGAATATTAAGTAGCCTGGTTTCACCTATGAGTTGTGGGTTGAATATTAAGTAGCCTGGTTTCACCTATGAGTTGTGGGTTGAATATTAAGTAGCCTGGTTTCACCTATGAGTTGTGGGTTGAATATTAAGTAGCCTGGTTTCACCTATGAGTTGTGGGTTGATTATTAAGTAGCCTGGTTTCACCTATGAGTTGTGGGTTGATTATTAAGTAGCCTGGTTTCACCTATGAGTTGTGGGTTGATTATTAAGTAGCCTGGTTTCACCTATGAGTTGTGGGTTGAATATTAAGTAGCCTGGTTTCACCTATGAGTTGTGGGTTGATTATTAAGTAGCCTGGTTTCACCTATGAGTTGTGGGTTGAATATTAAGTAGCCTGGTTTCACCTATGAGTTGTGGGTTGAATATTAAGTAGCCTGGTTTCACCTATGAGTTGTGGGTTGATTATTTAGCCTGGTTTCACCTATGAGTTGTGGGTTGAATATTAGCCTGGTTTCACCTATGAGTTGTGGGTTGAATATTAAGTAGCCTGGTTTCACCTATGAGTTGTGGGTTGAATATTAAGTAGCCTGGTTTCACCTATGAGTTGTGGGTTGAATATTAAGTAGCCTGGTTTCACCTATGAGTTGTGGGTTGAATATTAAGTAGCCTGGTTTCACCTATGAGTTGTGGGTTGAATATTAAGTAGCCTGGTTTCACCTATGAGTTGTGGGTTGAATATTAAGTAGCCTGGTTTCACCTATGAGTTGTGGGTTGAATATTAAGTAGCCTGGTTTCACCTATGAGTTGTGGGTTGAATATTAAGTAGCCTGGTTTCACCTATGAGTTGTGGGTTGAATATTAAGTAGCCTGGTTTCACCTATGAGTTGTGGGTTGAATATTAAGTAGCCTGGTTTCACCTATGAGTTGTGGGTTGAATATTAAGTAGCCTGGTTTCACCTATGAGTTGTGGGTTGAATATTAAGTAGCCTGGTTTCACCTATGAGTTGTGGGTTGAATATTAAGTAGCCTGGTTTCACCTATGAGTTGTGGGTTGAATATTAAGTAGCCTGGTTTCACCTATGAGTTGTGGGTTGAATATTAAGTAGCCTGGTTTCACCTATGAGTTGTGGGTTGAATATTAAGTAGCCTGGTTTCACCTATGAGTTGTGGGTTGAATATTAAGTAGCCTGGTTTCACCTATGAGTTGTGGGTTGATTATTAAGTAGCCTGGTTTCACCTATGAGTTGTGGGTTGAATATTAAGTAGCCTGGTTTCACCTATGAGTTGTGGGTTGAATATTAAGTAGCCTGGTTTCACCTATGAGTTGTGGGTTGAATATTAAGTAGCCTGGTTTCACCTATGAGTTGTGGGTTGAATATTAAGTAGCCTGGTTTCACCTATGAGTTGTGGGTTGAATATTAAGTAGCCTGGTTTCACCTATGAGTTGTGGGTTGAATATTAAGTAGCCTGGTTTCACCTATGAGTTGTGGGTTGAATATTAAGTAGCCTGGTTTCACCTATGAGTTGTGGGTTGAATATTAAGTAGCCTGGTTTCACCTATGAGTTGTGGGTTGAATATTAAGTAGCCTGGTTTCACCTATGAGTTGTGGGTTGAATATTAAGTAGCCTGGTTTCACCTATGAGTTGTGGGTTGAATATTAAGTAGCCTGGTTTCACCTATGAGTTGTGGGTTGAATATTAAGTAGCCTGGTTTCACCTATGAGTTGTGGGTTGAATATTAAGTAGCCTGGTTTCACCTATGAGTTGTGGGTTGATTATTAAGTAGCCTGGTTTCACCTATGAGTTGTGGGTTGAATATTAAGTAGCCTGGTTTCACCTATGAGTTGTGGGTTGAATATTAAGTAGCCTGGTTTCACCTATGAGTTGTGGGTTGAATATTAAGTAGCCTGGTTTCACCTATGAGTTGTGGGTTGATTATTAAGTAGCCTGGTTTCACCTATGAGTTGTGGGTTGAATATTAAGTAGCCTGGTTTCACCTATGAGTTGTGGGTTGAATATTAAGTAGCCTGGTTTCACCTATGAGTTGTGGGTTGAATATTAAGTAGCCTGGTTTCACCTATGAGTTGTGGGTTGATTATTAAGTAGCCTGGTTTCACCTATGAGTTGTGGGTTGAATATTAAGTAGCCTGGTTTCACCTATGAGTTGTGGGTTGAATATTAAGTAGCCTGGTTTCACCTATGAGTTGTGGGTTGAATATTAAGTAGCCTGGTTTCACCTATGAGTTGTGGGTTGAATATTAAGTAGCCTGGTTTCACCTATGAGTTGTGGGTTGAATATTAAGTAGCCTGGTTTCACCTATGAGTTGTGGGTTGAATATTAAGTAGCCTGGTTTCACCTATGAGTTGTGGGTTGATTATTAAGTAGCCTGGTTTCACCTATGAGTTGTGGGTTGATTATTAAGTAGCCTGGTTGAATATTAAGTAGCCTGGTTTCACCTATGAGTTGTGGGTTGAATATTAAGTAGCCTGGTTTCACCTATGAGTTGTGGGTTGAATATTAAGTAGCCTGGTTTCACCTATGAGTTGTGGGTTGAATATTAAGTAGCCTGGTTTCACCTATGAGTTGTGGGTTGATTATTAAGTAGCCTGGTTTCACCTATGAGTTGTGGGTTGAATATTAAGTAGCCTGGTTTCACCTATGAGTTGTGGGTTGAATATTAAGTAGCCTGGTTTCACCTATGAGTTGTGGGTTGAATATTAAGTAGCCTGGTTTCACCTATGAGTTGTGGGTTGAGTTGTGGGTTATTAAGTAGCCTGGTTTCACCTATGAGTTGTGGGTTGATTATTAAGTAGCCTGGTTTCACCTATGAGTTGTGGGTTGATTATTAAGTAGCCTGGTTTCACCTATGAGTTGTGGGTTGAATATTAAGTAGCCTGGTTTCACCTATGAGTTGTGGGTTGAATATTAAGTAGCCTGGTTTCACCTATGAGTTGTGGGTTGATTATTAAGTAGCCTGGTTTCACCTATGAGTTGTGGGTTGAATATTAAGTAGCCTGGTTTCACCTATGAGTTGTGGGTTGAATATTCAGCCTGGTTTCACCTATGAGTTGTGGGTTGATTATTAAGTAGCCTGGTTTCACCTATGAGTTGTGTTGAATATTAAGTAGCCTGGTTTCACCTATGAGTTGTGGGTTGAATATTAAGTAGCCTGGTTTCACCTATGAGTTGTGGGTTGAATATTAAGTAGCCTGGTTTCACCTATGAGTTGTGGGTTGAATATTAAGTAGCCTGGTTTCACCTATGAGAGTTGTGGGTTGAATATTAAGTAGCCTGGTTTCACCTATGAGTTGTGGGTTGAATATTAAGTAGCCTGGTTTCACCTATGAGTTGTGGGTTGAATATTAAGTAGCCTGGTTTCACCTATGAGTTGTGGGTTGAATATTAAGTAGCCTGGTTTCACCTATGAGTTGTGGGTTGAATATTAAGTAGCCTGGTTTCACCTATGAGTTGTGGGTTGAATATTAAGTAGCCTGGTTTCACCTATGAGTTGTGGGTTGAATATTAAGTAGCCTGGTTTCACCTATGAGTTGTGGGTTGAATATTAAGTAGCCTGGTTTCACCTATGAGTTGTGGGTTGAATATTAAGTAGCCTGGTTTCACCTATGAGTTGTGGGTTGAGTAGCCTGGTTTCACCTATGAGTTGTGGGTTGAATATTAAGTAGCCTGGTTTCACCTATGAGTTGTGGGTTGAATATTAAGTAGCCTGGTTTCACCTATGAGTTGTGGGTTGATTATTAAGTAGCCTGGTTTCACCTATGAGTTGTGGGTTGATTATTAAGTAGCCTGGTTTCACCTATGAGTTGTGGGGGTAGCCTGGATTGGGTTTAAGTAGCCTGGTTTCACCTATGAGTTGTGGGTTGAATATTAAGTAGCCTGGTTTCACCTATGAGTTGTGGGTTGAATATTAAGTAGCCTGGTTTCACCTATGAGTTGTGGGTTGAATATTAAGTAGCCTGGTTTCACCTATGAGTTGTGGGTTGAATATTAAGTAGCCTGGTTTCACCTATGAGTTGTGGGTTGAATATTAAGTAGCCTGGTTTCACCTATGAGTTGTGGGTTGAATATTAAGTAGCCTGGTTTCACCTATGAGTTGTGGGTTGAATATTAAGTAGCCTGGTTTCACCTATGAGTTGTGGGTTGATTATTAAGTAGCCTGGTTTCACCTATGAGTTGTGGGTTGAATATTAAGTAGCCTGGTTTCACCTATGAGTTGTGGGTTGAATATTAAGTAGCCTGGTTTCACCTATGAGTTGTGGGTTGAATATTAAGTAGCCTGGTTTCACCTATGAGTTGTGGGTTGAATATTAAGTAGCCTGGTTTCACCTATGAGTTGTGGGTTGAATATTAAGTAGCCTGGTTTCACCTATGAGTTGTGGGTTGAATATTAAGTAGCCTGGTTTCACCTATGAGTTGTGGGTTGAATATTAAGTAGCCTGGTTTCACCTATGAGTTGTGGGTTGAATATTAAGTAGCCTGGTTTCACCTATGAGTTGTGGGTTGGTAGCCTGGAATATTAAGTAGCCTGGTTTCACCTATGAGTTGTGGGTTGAATATTAAGTAGCCTGGTTTCACCTATGAGTTGTGGGTTGAATATTAAGTAGCCTGGTTTCACCTATGAGTTGTGGGTTGAATATTAAGTAGCCTGGTTTCACCTATGAGTTGTGGGTTGAATATTAAGTAGCCTGGTTTCACCTATGAGTTGTGGGTTGAATATTAAGTAGCCTGGTTTCACCTATGAGTTGTGGGTTGAATATTAAGTAGCCTGGTTTCACCTATGAGTTGTGGGTTGAATATTAAGTAGCCTGGTTTCACCTATGAGTTGTGGGTTGAATATTAAGTAGCCTGGTTTCACCTATGAGTTGTGGGTTGAATATTAAGTAGCCTGGTTTCACCTATGAGTTGTGGGTTGATTATTAAGTAGCCTGGTTTCACCTATGAGTTGTGGGTTGAATATTAAGTAGCCTGGTTTCACCTATGAGTTGTGGGTTGAATATTAAGTAGCCTGGTTTCACCTATGAGTTGTGGGTTGAATATTAAGTAGCCTGGTTTCACCTATGAGTTGTGGGTTGAATATTAAGTAGCCTGGTTTCACCTATGAGTTGTGGGTTGATTATTAAGTAGCCTGGTTTCACCTATGAGTTGTGGGTTGAATATTAAGTAGCCTGGTTTCACCTATGAGTTGTGGGTTGAATATTAAGTAGCCTGGTTTCACCTATGAGTTGTGGGTTGATTATTAAGTAGCCTGGTTTCACCTATGAGTTGTGGGTTGAATATTAAGTAGCCTGGTTTCACCTATGAGTTGTGGGTTGATTATTAAGTAGCCTGGTTTCACCTATGAGTTGTGGGTTGATTATTAAGTAGCCTGGTTTCACCTATGAGTTGTGGGTTGAATATTAAGTAGCCTGGTTTCACCTATGAGTTGTGGGTTGAATATTAAGTAGCCTGGTTTCACCTATGAGTTGTGGGTTGAATATTAAGTAGCCTGGTTTCACCTATGAGTTGTGGGTTGAATATTAAGTAGCCTGGTTTCACCTATGAGTTGTGGGTTGATTATTAAGTAGCCTGGTTTCACCTATGAGTTGTGGGTTGAATATTAAGTAGCCTGGTTTCACCTATGAGTTGTGGGTTGAATATTAAGTAGCCTGGTTTCACCTATGAGTTGTGGGTTGAATATTAAGTAGCCTGGTTTCACCTATGAGTTGTGGGTTGAATATTAAGTAGCCTGGTTTCACCTATGAGTTGTGGGTTGATTATTAAGTAGCCTGGTTTCACCTATGAGTTGTGGGTTGATTATTAAGTAGCCTGGTTTCACCTATGAGTTGTGGGTTGATTATTAAGTAGCCTGGTTTCACCTATGAGTTGTGGGTTGAATATTAAGTAGCCTGGTTTCACCTATGAGTTGTGGGTTGAATATTAAGTAGCCTGGTTTCACCTATGAGTTGTGGGTTGAATATTAAGTAGCCTGGTTTCACCTATGAGTTGTGGGTTGAATATTAAGTAGCCTGGTTTCACCTATGAGTTGTGGGTTGAATATTAAGTAGCCTGGTTTCACCTATGAGTTGTGGGTTGAATATTAAGTAGCCTGGTTTCACCTATGAGTTGTGGGTTGATTATTAAGTAGCCTGGTTTCACCTATGAGTTGTGGGTTGATTATTAAGTAGCCTGGTTTCACCTATGAGTTGTGGGTTGAATATTAAGTAGCCTGGTTTCACCTATGAGTTGTGGGTTGAATATTAAGTAGCCTGGTTTCACCTATGAGTTGTGGGTTGAATATTAAGTAGCCTGGTTTCACCTATGAGTTGTGGGTTGATTATTAAGTAGCCTGGTTTCACCTATGAGTTGTGGGTTGATTATTAAGTAGCCTGGTTTCACCTATGAGTTGTGGGTTGATTATTAAGTAGCCTGGTTTCACCTATGAGTTGTGGGTTGAATATTAAGTAGCCTGGTTTCACCTATGAGTTGTGGGTTGAATATTAAGTAGCCTGGTTTCACCTATGAATTATTAAGTAGCCTGGTTTCACCTATGAGTTGTGGGTTGATTATTAAGTAGCCTGGTTTCACCTATGAGTTGTGGGTTGAATATTAAGTAGCCTGGTTTCACCTATGAGTTGTGGGTTGAATATTAAGTAGCCTGGTTTCACCTATGAGTTGTGGGTTGAATATTAAGTAGCCTGGTTTCACCTATGAGTTGTGGGTTGAATATTAAGTAGCCTGGTTTCACCTATGAGTTGTGGGTTGAATATTAAGTAGCCTGGTTTCACCTATGAGTTGTGGGTTGATTATTAAGTAGCCTGGTTTCACCTATGAGTTGTGGGTTGAATATTAAGTAGCCTGGTTTCACCTATGAGTTGTGGGTTGATTATTAAGTAGCCTGGTTTCTATGAGTTGTGGGTTGATTATTAAGTAGCCTGGTTTCACCTATGAGTTGTGGGTTGAATATTAAGTAGCCTGGTTTCACCTATGAGTTGTGGGTTGAATATTAAGTAGCCTGGTTTCACCTATGAGTTGTGGGTTGATATTAAGTAGCCTGGTTTCACCTATGAGTTGTGGGTTGAATATTAAGTAGCCTGGTTTCACCTATGAGTTGTGGGTTGAATATTAAGTAGCCTGGTTTCACCTATGAGTTGTGGGTTGAATATTAAGTAGCCTGGTTTCACCTATGAGTTGTGGGTTGAATATTAAGTAGCCTGGTTTCACCTATGAGTTGTGGGTTGAATATTAAGTAGCCTGGTTTCACCTATTGAGTTGTGGGTTGAATATTAAGTAGCCTGGTTTCACCTATGAGTTGTGGGTTGATTATTAAGTAGCCTGGTTTCACCTATGAGTTGTGGGTTGAATATTAAGTAGCCTGGTTTCACCTATGAGTTGTGGGTTGAATATTAAGTAGCCTGGTTTCACCTATGAGTTGTGGGTTGAATATTAAGTAGCCTGGTTTCACCTATGAGTTGTGGGTTGATTATTAAGTAGCCTGGTTTCACCTATGAGTTGTGGGTGATTCTGTTCTGTTCAGTGTTTTTGTATTCACCGTTCAGGTCTGTTTCGTTCTCATTATTTTGTTTTGTGTTGTGTTCATGATAATCAATTATCAATATGGACATTTACCACGCTGCGCATTGGTCCTCCTCTTCTTCCACCAACAGCGGCCGTTACAATTTAGGGCCAGATAGCAGTGCATTTTGCTTTTGTGCTTGTTCTTGTGTTTCCCAATATGTATTCTAGTTTTGTTTTGACTGTGTTGTAATTTGGTTTATTGTGTGTTAGTAGAACAGGTTTGTGAACTCAGCCTTAGGCCGCCTGGATGAGGGGACTCTTTTCTTTGCATTGGCAATGCAGGCTTGGCAATGATGTTAGAGGGGGTCAATGTATTTTAGATGTTTCCAAAACTTAAATGCTCTTTTTTTTTGTTTAGTTTTTGTGGATATTGGCCTAATTCTGCCCTGCATGCCTTGTGTGTAGTTTTATTCTGGACATGTAGGAGAATCTTACAGAAATGTGCATGCAATATTTCATTTTGGGTATTTGCCCCATTGGGTGAAAAAGCTTGTTTTGCAAAAAGACCCTACACCTCGTAGCCATAAAGTGCAATTAGTTCAATGACACATTCAATTAGTTTTAGCCAAATGTTAAAATTTCAATTTGAATACATTTTTTATGGCGTAGAATGCCCTTAATGCTTTCTCTCTGAGTTCATTCACTGCCTCATTTAGGTGTCAAGTCAAGCTTATTTTTAAACCTAAGTAAATGTAGTGTTTGCAGTACTCAATATAAAATCATTATTTTGTCTTTTGGGGATTTTCTGCCAGAGCCCAGGTCTGGCAGTACCACTCTAGCAGGTCCAAGCTCTGCTCTAGGCCATGTGCTGTGGGAGACAGCAGGCACAAGTCATCTGCGAAGCGCAGGCATTTAACCTCTGAATTGTGGAGACGAACACCAGAGGCTGAGGATTTTTCTAGAATAGTGGCCAATTTGTTGATGTAAATATTGAGTGCGGGGTTCAGATTGCAACCCTGTTGAAAGCCGCGCCCCAGGGTTAAAGAATTCAGCTGTTTTCTTGACAATTTTGATGCTGCATGTATTGCCTGCATTCGAAAAAGTATTCAAACCTCTTTACTTTTTTCACATTTTGTTACGTTACAGCCTTATACTAAAATGTATATAGTATTTTTTTCCCTCATTCTACACACAATACACCCTAATGACAAAGCAGACACAGTTTTTCTTTTACATTTCTGCAAATGTATAAAATAAAAAAAACTGAAATATCACATTTACATAAGAATTCAGACTTTGTTGAAGCACCTTTTGCAGCGATTACAGCCTCGAGTCTTCTTGGGTATAATGCTACAAGCTTGTATTTGGGGAGTTTCTCCCATTCTTCTCTGCAGACCTCTGCACAGCTATTTTCAGGTCTCTCCAGATATGTTCGATTGGGTTCATGTCCGGGTTCTGGCTGGGCCAATCAAGGACATTCGGAGACTTGTCCCGAAGCCACTCCTGCCTTGTCTTAGCTGTGTGCCTTATTGCTATTATAAATTGGTTACCAATGCAATTAGAGAAGTAAAAATAAGTGTTTTGTCATACCCGTGGTACATGGTCTGATATACCAAGGCTGTCAGCCAATCAGCATTCAGGGCACGAACCACTCAGTTTATAATACATTATATACACATATGAAGGGAGTAAAACTGTACGTAAACATTATTACCGTGACCAGTGTTCCATTATTAAAATATCCAGTGTTCTATTATTAAAGTGACCAGTGTTCCATGACCATGCACGTAAGACAGCAGTCTCTAAGGTGCAGGGCAGAGGACCGGGTGGTAGCCGGCTAGTGACAGTGACTACGTTCAGGGCAGGGTACTGGGCTAGTGGCCTGGAGATAAAAGCTGTTTTTCAGTCTCTCGGTCCCAGCTTTGATGCACCTGTACTGTCTCTGCCTTCTAGATGGTAACGGGGTTAAGAGGCCGTAGCTCAGGTTGCTAGAGGTCCTTGACAATCTTCTTGGCCTTCCTGTGATGCAGGTGATGTGTTGGGCTGACTGCACCCCCTTCTGGAGAGACCTGCGGTCGTAGACAGTGCAACTGCCGTACCAGGCATTGATGGACCAAGACAAATTTCCTATGCGTCCTGAGGTTGAAGAGGAATTGTTGTGCCTTCTTCACCACACTATCTGTGTGGATATGCCATTTCAGGTTGGAACTTGAAGCTGTTTCACCCTCTCCACTGAGGCCCTGTCGATGTGGATGGGGGCGTGCTCTCTTTGCTGTCTCCTTAAGTCCACAATCAACTCCTTCATGTTGTTGATGTTGAGGGAGAGGTTATTTTCCTGGCACCACTCAACCAAATAGGGGGAGTTTTTATATATATATTTTTTTGAATTATAGCAGGAAGGATGTGATTTTTTAAAGGATGGTAGTTGTGGTCACCAAATAGATGACATGAAAATGCACAAATTCAATTGTTGATTATCACAAGAAGAAATGGTCTGCCAAATGTATGCAGGGTTGAGGAGGAATGTCGTTGAATATGCTGGTGGTCATTGCACAGAGCAGTGGCATTATTGTCACTGTTATTGTCACAGCCAGTCAGTCAGTGGTTGTTGTGTCTGTGGTTGAGTCATCTGCAGCAGTATAGGCAGCAAGGCTGGAAGCAACCCACCCCAGGAATAACATGATGGATGGCTCACTCACTCTGTCCAAGAGGAGGACGTTGGTGGTGGTTCAGAGGTGGTTAGAGTCAGAGTATGGGGTCAGAGTAGTGATGAGAAAAACAACTCCCTGCCTGCCTATCTCCATGGGGAGGAGAAGCCTCCTTTTACTTAATCTCTAATCACTACTGGTGAGTCCCTTTGTTAGGTCCCACTTGACCCCCCCACCACTCCCCCTTCCAATCCTACCATCCCTTCCTCAACCTACACACAGAGGGAGGAGATTAAATTATTGAAAGATTCTACATCGGTCTTACTATTCACCCTGTCTCCTCTGACTGTTCTTCTGCTCTTTTCATGATTCCTTTCTTTTCTCTCTTCTTTCTCTTTCTTTTTCTCAGCCCTCCTTTGCCTTGACTCCCTACTGTCTTTATTTTGCTTCTCTATTCTCCTCTCCTTTGTCAATCCTCTCACTATTTCTCCTCATCCCTCTTCCCCCTCTTCTTTCTTTAACTTATTCCTCACTTGTATGTTTAGACCTGTGGCCTCATGATCTGCCTCTCCACATTCCACTTTAAGTCTGCTGGTAAAAACAGATGAAAAACACAAAAACATGAATAAATACAAATGATTTGTTGAATGACACATTTCAAGGGACCATAAACGGAGTGAACCTAACCCCTCCCCCCCAAGCTACGCCCCAGAACGAGTAGATCAAACGCCTCTCTCCCTAATTCCCTTTTCTCCCTTTCTCTCTTTTTTACCCACCCATCCCTCTATTTCGGTCATCCTCTTTCATGTTGCGGAACACTGGCTTAAGTGGCTGAGCTTTCTGACAGGCCTCTCAAATGAAGCCTGTGAGTCGGCTGAGAGGGAAAGTGAATTGGTTTGTTCTGGGGGCTGTGGCCTTGATGGCGCACCCTGCTGTGAACTCTCTGATCTGCCCCCTAGCAGGATGAGACAGCCAGACAAACACACATGCATACACAAGCACAGGGGTGGGGAGGGAGATTGAATAGGACGGATGAGTCGCACTACTTTCATTCTTGGAACAAGCCTTGTTTCGTTACAATATATTCCGGTTATTGCCTGTTTTGAAATGGGGATTGAGTACCCTGAATGTCAGGTTTTTACGTTGGGAGGCAGGATTAGACTGAAGGAGAATATATGTGAACCCACACCGCCATCTAGTGGCTACTCTGCATTCTGGCACCACAGATTTGACTTCAGGCTTTGAGACAAGTTTTGTACAGAAGGGATACAACCAATGTAAAAATTAGGTTACGGTTAGAAAAATATTTAGGGTTAGGGTGAGCTAAAATGCAAAAAAAATAATAGATATTTTAGCCTCAATTTGACAAACTGTATCCCTTCTAGAGACACTTTGTGACGGGTGTTTGGTTCTGGTTCATTCTCCTGAAAAGCAGAAGTCAGTTGACTGTCTGCTATCAACTATAACTCAACCAGGGGAAATCGTGGAGCTGTTTATTACCCTTTTGCTTATCATCTTCTCTGCTTTGTCGGTTTTGTATCACTGTCATAACGGCTGCAATAACAATGGCATATAGGCCTAGTCATAGAATTATTGGAGTCAGTTTGTTTGCACTGTCACACCACAGACAGTGTTTGATGTAAACCTTTCATCTTCCAGTAGGATCTTAGTTACAATATCTGTGTTTGTGGAGTAAAAGGGCCCTGTCAAATTTCTCGACCATGCCCTAAATGTCCATGCCCTAAATGACCATGCCCTAAATGACCATGCCCCAAATGACCATGCCCCAAATGACCATGCCCCAAATGACCATGCCCCAAATGATGACCATGCCCTAAATGACCATGCCCTAAATGACCATGCCCTAAATGACCATGCCCCAAATGACCATGCCCTAAATGTCCATGCCCTGAATGACCATGCCCTAAATGACCATGCCCCAAATTACCATGCCCTAAATGACCATGCCCCAAATGATGACCATGCCCTAAATGACCATGCCCTAAATGACCATGCCCTAAATGACCATGCCCTAAATGACCATGCCCCAAATGACCATGCCCTAAATGACCATGCCCTAAATGACCATGCCCCAAATGATGACCATGCCCTAAATGACCATGCCCTAAATGACCATGCCCCAAATGACCATGCCCCGAATGACCATGCCCTGAATGACCATGCCCTAAATGACCATGCCCTAAATGACCATGCCCTAAATGGCCATGCCCTAAATGACCATGCCCTAAATGTGCCTCCTCTCTGAGGGTTATAGGAAGACAGTGTTTGTGTCCTAAATTGCACCATATTCTCTTTATGGTGCATAACTTCTGACAAATGCCATTAGGGAATAGGGTGCCATTTGGGACAAAGCCAGTATTGTCTTGGTTAATAAAGGAACAACAGTATTGTCTGAAAAGGAAAACACGTTCCTCAAATTAACATTGATGTATTCTCTGTGTGTGACTCTCTTTGTTACAATGATGCAACAGATGAGTTACTGTATAGCAATATGTTTAGGGCATGTCATTTCTTATCATAAAACATGTTCTATATTTTATAATGATAAATTGCTTGTTCAATAAACTCAACCATGGTTGTTTCTGAACAGATAAATGGGAATGTCTTATCATAGGTCTTTTTGCAGATCTACTCAATTGTTCCTTTCAAATGAGCGGGCATAGCTGCGGGAAGTAGGGGTGCTGAGGGTGCTGCAGCACCCCTGTAAAATCGGAATAATAATCAAATAAATTATAATACTTTTTAAAACTACAGTATATTTTTTCACCAAAGTAATGCACTGGGCCTTTAATAGTCCTGTATTAGAGGACCGATATAGCCATCAGCATCTCGGGCAAAAAGACCACCCCCACAGTATTAACTCACCCACTAAAATAAAACCGTTTATATTTTTAATCTGCACACAACAGAGGCCTACCTCTCTAGCCTCTACCTCTCATCCAGTGAAAAGCACTTATGTTTATTAGGGAGTGAAAGCCGCTTACGGCCAGGGTTCGGGGGTGGTGCCCTATGTTCAATGCCGGTGTTTGGTTGGACGTTGGTGTATCAGGAAGTGTCAAACGTCCAATGACAAGCACGGATTCCTGTGCTGTCGTTGACCGTCCTATCCGACCTACCTGTCACTGCACTTATCTATCCACAACAATGTGGCTTCACCAGCAGAAAAGTTCACCTTTGCAGATTTAGCACATTAAAAATAGACTATTATTCACAAGAAATTGGCAACGGACTATGAAGCGAGAACTTTATTGGTGAGGGTATAAGCGCATAGCTGCTTAGAGATCCTCTCCACCCTCTCCAGTTCAAGTTGAGCGCACAAGACGCCATCTGTTCTCTCCCTCTCAAACCCGGGCCTGACAGTCTGAATAACTCTTGGTCGGAATGACGTTTGTTGCTGGCAGTAAAATGGACTTCCTGTCCCCGCGATATCAGAAGCAGTCCCTAGTTCAAACTCTCTGTCGTTTTGGATTGTTCGTGATCTGTATGGTAAGTTCATTATTCTTGTTGAATACAATTGTAGAAATGTATCCAGACGGCAAATTAAAAATGTTTTGGATTGCAGTTTTGTTGCAATAATTCACAAATGTCTATATAAGATCAGTTACCTATAACAATACAATATCTGGGGGAAAACCCCTCCCCAAATAGTCAAAGATTTATTTTATTAAAGTGAAATGCTTCTCTCGTACTAAACAATTATTGACAGATGTTTTTTGGGGGAGGGGTCACTTTGTTATTTAGTCAAATGCCAATCACTCCATCTCATGCCATGCTGCTTACAGAGAGACAGAGAGAGGTTGCAGCGAGAGAGAGGGGATTATAAATTGGCCTCTGTCTGTTCCAACTAGCCATTCAGCTGTGGGAGCACAATAATAAGAGGATAGAGAACAGAGAGTCACCAAGATTAAGCCCGGACACAGCATTCTGATGGGACAGCAGGGATAATACCTGGCAATGTTCACTGACCAATGAATTACCATCAGGGACCATGTCCTGACTCCTTCCACAACTTGCCCTGAAGTGACCTCAACTCAGAGATGTGATTATAATAGGGGTGATTTTGCCCAATATCCTAACAACTGATACAAGGTCAAAGGTAGGGTATCTGATCCTAGATCTGTCTTTTAAGGACCATTTTATCTATCCTCTCTTCTAGCTTGAAATGAAAACACATACATGCTTAGATCTCAATCTTGTTTTATGCTAACGATCCCGAACATTAGAACCGAGCATGGAAAAAGGTTGTCATTCCTCAGCCCCCTGGTCTTGGAATTCCCTAAAACCCCAGGACCTGGTGTCCCTGGAGGAGTTCAAAGGACACATAGATGAATAGGTTTTTGAGACGTAGTTGTTTGTAGTTGTCACCCTATGTCAAGAGTTTCTATTGCCTTATGTAAGGAAGCATGTTGTTATACTTCACACACACATCCACTGTTTGTTTGCTGTTGTATTTGTGCTGTCGCCAGTGTCTTCTGTCTGTGTTGTCCATTTTGTTTGACATTGTTTAAAAATAAAAATGATCCCCCGGTCCCCACAGGAGGCCTTTTGCCTCTTGTCAGGCCGACATTGCAAGTAAGAATTTGTTCTTAATTGACTTGCCTGGTTAAATAAAGGTTAAATACATAAATTCTGATCACAAAGTGGGTGGGAAATGAATTATGTTGCTGTTCCTCCTCCTCCCTCTTCTCCAGGGAATGGTGTTGACCATGTCTATGTATCCCATGCTGAGGGTCCTGGGTGGAAAGCTCCATTCTTCCTTTACAGGGAGCTATCTACCTGGACACCACTCTGTTCTCCTCGTCAACTGCCCCAACGAACAGACAGCCAAGGACATCGGCCGGTAGGCTACAGTCCAACCTACCATTATCGCACTGTAACTAAACAATACTACCCCACCACACGCAAACTACACACAGTGGTGAAATGTTTCTAGGCCAATCAATGTGATGGTTGTGTTTACCTAACAACATCATGCACCCAAACAAAATGAGAGGAAAACCCTTGAACGCAACTTTGACTGTGTGAAACAGGATCACTCAAACACTATGTCATCTTTTGATGAGCTAGAGTTAGGGTTAGAGCATTTTCTGAGAATGAGCTAGGTTGAAGATAGAGGTTTAAACAAGAAGATTCTAATATCCCATAATGCATTGCATAAATGAGGAAGAATTTTCAACAATGGGACCAGTGATGCTAGTTGGTGCTGGTTCCATGAATCTGTTTATTTTCAAAAGCTTCCTCATGGAATTATTAGCTTGTCCTAACCTGGGTACCTTCACCCTAGATATTGAGTTGTGTGTGTCTCACTAAATAGAATAAATTAATACAAATTACTACTTATTTATTAATTATTACAGTCCAACTAAATGCTTCCTTGCAGGTTCCTTCTCGAAAATGCAACAACAATAATAAATTATAAAAGATAAGAATATAAAGTAAATGGCTCAATAGAATATAATAAACATTTTAGCATAAGTATACAGCTAATATTTCAATTCAAACCAGGATAATAAAAAAAGACAACATATATACAGTATATAGTGGGAATGAAAAGTATGTGAACCCTTTCGAATTACCTGGATATCTGCATAAATTGGTCATAACATTTTATCTGATCTTCATCTGAGTCACAACAGTAGACAAACACAGTCTGCTTAAACTAATAACACTCAAACAATTATAATTGTACCTGTCTTTATTGAACACAACATGTAAACATTCACAGTGCAGGTTGGAAAAGTATGTGAACCTTAGGATTTAAAAACATGTTGACCCTCCTTTGGCAGCAATAACCTCAACCAAACGTTTTCTGTAGTTGCGGATCAGACCTGCACAACGGTGAGGAGCAATTTTGGATCATTCCTCTTTACAAAACTGTTTCAGTTCCACAATATTCTTGGGATGTCTGGTGTGAACTGCTCTCTTGGGGTCATGCCACAGCATCTCCATTGGGTTGAGGTGAGGACTGACTGGGCCACTCCAGAAGGTGTATTTTCTTCTGTTCAAGCCATTCTGTTGTTGATTTACTTCTGTCTTTTGTTGTTGTCCTGTTGCATCACCTAACTTCTGTTCTTCAGAAATTTGATTTAATTTAGTCCTATTCTTTAACCTTGAGTTTTGGTTGAGATATAGATGCAAATCCAACATATCCACTATTAATTTGTAGACAAACTGAAATTAATATAACATTTATAGATATATATTTAAAGCTGCAATACGTAACTTTCTGGGCGACCCGATTAAATTCACTCAAAAATGTTTAGATCTGTCATTCTCATTGAAAGCAAATCTAACAAAGTGGTAGATCTATTCAATGTGTGATTTTTCTTTGTGTCCCATTCTTAATGCATCTTTTACTTTTGATTTTGTACACCAGCTTCAAACAGCTGAAAATGCTATATTTTTGTTTTTTTTAAATATATCTCACAGTGGGATAGATGGTACAATAATTCTCTACACTATGCTTGCTTGTTTTGACACAAACTGAACATTTCGAATTTTAGCAACCAGGAAATGGCGGAGCGATTCCTGCATAGTGCATCTTTAAAACTTTCAGAGTGAGAGTATCAGAACAACAATTTTTCTCAAGCAGACATTCTCAGCTAAGCTACAACATAATTTCTGACTCATTCTGCCACTCACCAGATACTTATTAAAAAGAGGAAATCTCTCTTTAACAATTATACCATTTCAGAGGAAAGAAATAAGGAAATGGTCAAACGTGAGGGCAGTGAGACACATTCTGCAGAAGTGAAATAAGTTCAAATATATTTTTAACATTACCAGATTGAAACAAACCTTCCATATTTGGCTAGACTGTAGAAAAGAAATTGATAAATTGTTAAACAAATAATGATGAGGCTGTGTGAAAAGATCTACCCCATAAGAGGTCTCAAATTGTTGAGAATACAGTATGTGGGTTTCATTAAAAAAATCAGAATAACCTAGGTCACACTTTAAATCAAATCAAATGTATTTATATAGCCCTTCGTACATCAGCTGATATCTCAAAGTGCTGTACAGAAACATAGCCTCAAACAACAAACAGCAAGCAATGCAGGTGTTGAAGCACGTTGGCTAGGAAAAACTCCCTAGAAAGGCCAAAAACCTAGGAAGAAACCTAGAGAGGAACCAGGCTATGAGGGGTGGCCAGTCCTCTTCTGGCTGTGCCGGGTGGAGATTACAACAGAACATGGCTAAGATGTTCAAATGTTCATAAATGACCAGCGTGGTCAAATAATAGGTCTGGGACAGGTAGCACGTCCGGGGAACAGGTCAGGATTCCATAGCCGCAGGCAGAACAGTTGAAACTGGAGCAGCAGCATAGCCAGTTGGACTGGGGACAGCAAGGAGTCATCATGCCAGGTAGTCCTGAGGCATGGTCCTAGGGCTCAGGTCCTCTGAGAGAGAGAAAGAAAGAGAGAAAGAGAGAATTACAGAGAGCATACTTAAATTCACACAGGACACCGGATAAGACAGGAGAAGTACTCCAGATATAACAAACTGACCCTAGCCCCCCGACACAAACTATGGCAGCATAAATACTGGAGGCTGAGACAGGAGGGGTCAGGAGACACTGTGGCCCCATCCGATGATACCCACAGACAGGACCAAACAGGAAGGATATAACCCCACCCACTTTGCCAAAGCACAGCTCCCACACCACCACCAACTTACCATCCTGAAACAAGGCCGAGTGTAGGCCACAAAGATCTCCGCCATGGCACAACCCAAGGGGGGGCGCCAACCCAGACAGGAAGATCACATCAGTGACTCAACCCAGTCAAGTGACGCACCCCACCTAGGGACGGCATGAAAGAGCACCAGTGACTCAGCCCCTGTACAATGGTTAGAGGCAGAGAATCCCAGTGGAAAGAGGGGAACCGGCCAGGCAGAGACAACAAGGGCGGTTCGTTGCTCCAGAGCCTTTCCGTTCACCTTCACACTCCTGTGCCAGACTACACTCAATCATATGACCCACTGAAGAGATGAGTCTTCAGTAAAGACAAAGGTTGAGACCGAGTTTGCGTCTCTCACATGGGTAGGCAGACCATTCCATAAAAATGGAGCTCTATAGGAGAAAGCCCTGCCTCCAACTGTTTGCTTAGAAATTCTAGGGACAATTAGGAGGCCTGCGTCTTGTGACGGCAGGACCAAATCAGAGAGATAAGTAGGAGCAAGCCCATGTAATGCTTTATAGGTTAGCAGTAAAACCTTGAAATCAGCCTTTGCCTTGACAGGAAGCCAGTGTAGGGAGGCTAGCACTGGAATAATATGATCAATTTCTTTAGTTCTAGTCAGGATTCTAGCAGCCGTATTTAACACTAACTGAAGTCTATTTAGTGCTTTATCCAGGTAGCCGGAAAGTAGAGCATTGCAGTAGTCTAACCTAGAAGTAACAAAAGCATGGATACATTTTTCTGCATCATTTTTGGACAGAAAGTTTCTGATTTTTGCATTGTTACGTAGATGGAAAAAGCTGTCCTTGAAACAATCTTGATATGTTCGTCAAAAGAAAGCTCAGGGTCCAGAGTAACGCCGAGGTCCTTCACAGTTTTATTTGTGATGACTGTACAACCATTAAGATTATTTGTCAGATTCAGCTGAAGATCTCTTTGTTTGTTCGGATCTAGAACAAGCATCTCTGTTTTGTCCGAGTTTAAAAGTAGAATGTTTGCAGCCATCCACTTCCTTATGTCTGAAACACAGGTTCCATTGAAATGTACAGCTGTGTGAAAGTTAACATTATGATTCCGAATGACATCCCCAAGAGGTAAAATATATAGTGAAAACAATAGTGGTCCTAAAACGGAACCTTGAGGAACACCAAAAATGTACAGTTGATTTGTCAGAGGACAAACCATTCACAGAGACAAACAGATATATTTCCGACAGATAAGATCTAAACCAGGCCAGAACTTGTCCATGTAGACCACATATGTCCATCCGGCCCCGAGAAGGTTTTACGGCCCCTTGATCTTGATTTATTATTAGAACCGGCCCGCAGACCGCAGCAAGCCGGCAGCCCGCAGATCTTTTACACGCACCAATACTACATTTCCCACAATGCAACGGTGACGCACCGAGCAGTAGGCTGCTTCATTTCAATATTTATTGGCACAGCAGTTGTCAGCATCACAGTAAAATTAACTTTCAGATACCCATCAAAAATGGCAAAACGGAAGGTGGACACTGAGAACCGGGGGGTTTCAAACAAGGTGAGTCGGAGTATTTGTTCACGGAGGTAGCTGGAAAACCTGTGTGTCTTCTGTGTGGAGAAAGCGGTACTGAAAGAGTATAATCTGAGACGACATTATGAAACGAAACACGCGGACAAAAACAAGAATATGGACATGGAACAAAGGCTACAAAAGGCAGAGGAATTAAAACGAGGCCTCAAATCTCGACAGGCTCTGTTCAAAAAGCCAAATCAAAAGGCTGCTGTCAAGGCCAGTTTTATTTTGGCAGAAGAGATCGCTAAATCAGCCCGGCCATTTACAGGGGGATTTCATCAAAAACTGCATGATTAAAGTTTTGACGAAGTTTGCCCAGAAAAAAGGCAACTCTTAATGTGAGTCTGAGCAGAAACACCATTGCCGAGAGAGTAGACCAGTTGTCCATCAATCTAAAAGAGCAGCTTGTGAAAAAGGGAAAAGATTTCATTGCATATTCCTTGGCTGTGGATGAGAGCACCGACATTTCTGACATTGCCCAGTTGTCAATTTTCATCCGCGGAGTGGACTCCAGCCTAAGCGTCCAGACCAATTTGGGTTTCCAATCTCTCCAAAAAGAATGTGGTGATCGATGGTATCAAAAGCAGCACTAAGGTCTAGGAGCACGAGGACAGATGCAGAGCCTCGGTTTGATGCCATTAAAGGTCATTTACCACCTTCACAAGTCCAGTCTCAGTGCTATGATGTGGTGTAAAACCAGACTGAAGCATTTCGTATACATTGTTTGTCTTCAGGAAGGCAGTGAGTTGCTGCGCAACATCCTTTTCTAAAAATGTTGAGAGGAATGGAAGATTCGATATAGTATAGCCGATAGTTTTTAAAATATTTTCTGGGTCAAGGTTTGGCTTTTTCAAGAGAGGCTTTATTACTGCCACTTTTAGTGAGTTTGGTACACATCCGGTGGATAGAGAGCCGTTTATTATGTTCAACATAGGAGGGCCAAGCACAGGAAGCAGCTCTTTCAGTAGTTTAGTTGTAATAGGGTCCAGTATGCAGCTTGAAGGTTTAGAGGCCATGATTATTTTCATCATTGTGTCAAGAGATATAGTACTAAAACACTTGAGTGTTATGTTGCACTGATATGTCAACAGGATATGCTAAACTGAATTGCTATGTAAATAAATCTGTCTCTCGCCACAGAAGTTTGATTTAGTCTTATTATTTAACTTTAAAAATATGTTATGTTAAAACATACAATTCAACTGCAGTGAAGCCGCTCAACATTACATTCAGTCGTCTAACAGACTCCCATCCAGAATGACCCACAGAAGAAACCAGGGTCAACGTCCTGCTCAAGGGCACGTCGACAGATCTCCAAAAAGGTCAAAAAAAGGGGACCTGAACCAATGACTTATCAGCCACCATCCCAAGCTCCCAACCCCCAGGTGACCAGCCCTCTAAAATCCCCCCTCAAAGTTTCCTGAGAGCTGCCCCTCAACCATCTGAGACCCCCCCAAGTCCCAACCCCGAGATAAAAGTCATTATAGAATAGAATAAAATAATTCCAATCCCTTGCCAACAAAGGGTATATAACAAAGCATTGAGATAAACTTTTGTTATTGACCAAATACTTATTTTCCACCATAATTTGCAAATAAATTCATAACAAATCCTACAATGTGATTTTCTAGATTTTTCATTTACATTTACATTACACATTTTCCCCCTCATTTTGTCTGTTATAGTTGAAGTGTACCTATGATGAAAATTACAGGCCTCTCTCATCTTTTTAAGTGGGAGAACTTGCACAATTGGTGGCTGACTACATACGTTTTTTGCCCCACTGTATATATATGTGTGTGTGTGTGTGTGTGTGTGTGTGTGTGTGTGTGTGTGTGTGTGTGTGTGTGTGTGTGTGTGTGTGTGTGTGTGTGTGTGTGTGTGTGTGTGTGTGTGTGTGTGTGTGTGTGTGTCTGTGTATGTGCACGTTTGAATGTGAGTGTGTGTATATGCATGTGTACACGCATACAAACACCTGCATGGCATCAGCCTCAGGTAAACAGGCATTAGATGTAACAACATTTCCCCTATTCTTTACATTTTTGCCTGAGATGGAGATGTGAATCCAACATATTTGTAGACAAGCTGGAAATAAAGCCAGACTAAGTCAGTGGCACAGATGGAACTATCCAAGCAGAAGGTACATCTCCTTCAAATGTTGATATTTGGATGCATTGACAATAAAAACAGAATTTAATATAACTCTTGCAATAGACTAAATTTGAATAAAAAATATTGACGTAAATAGATTATCTTTTTCAGGTCATTGAGAAGTCATTAAAATAGATGCCCCTTAAAGGAACTTGTTTTAGGAAAGTAGGCATGTGTCACACGTTAATACTTCCCAGGAGAGCCATTTGAACGTATACTTCATTTTTGGGCAGGAATGCCTACTGGAACATGTGAATTTTCATATACCTTAATAACAAACGTCTATGCCATCTGTAAATACGAATAAAACTGTTAAATTATAGTCTAGTTGATTTAGCCACAGAAAGAGACAGGAACTTTCGCGCAAGCTGATTGGCTGAGATAATGGATTGACTGGACATGTCAAGAGATGAGTTGTATATGCCATTTGGTCTGCCATGTAGCATGCTTATGTCTATAACATCAGCTGTTCAGCATGTGTAGGTAATCCTTTCCTGGTTGGTTAGCTATCTGCAGATTCAGGGTAGTAATGTTATGAGTTGGGATTATGGTTCATTGTTTAGCTAGCTAGCTACATGTCCAAACAAAAGACTCCACTATGCAAGTAACCATTTCACTACACCTTCTGTATCCTGTGCATGTAAACAAATACACTTTGATTTGATTTTATATAGTATGTGTTTACGAGAGATGGTAATGTGAAGAACATCACAACAAAGTAATGTTATGTATATAATGTTAGGCCAACGAGTCAGTGTGCAAGTTCTAATATTCTCAGGTAGAATGCCCTGCTTTTATTTTGTCACACTCACAACCATAAGCAATTTTCTGTAATTGGCTCGCCATTAACTTGTAAATAATAATCTTGTTGTAAGCTAATTGTCCTGTAATAATGAAGACAAATGAGCTAGTGAAGATGTTGTCAGCTACAGGATATGATCATTATTTGAATTGGCTAGCCAGTTTGCTTAACATTAGCGATCTTGCTAACAAGCTAGAAACTAACCAACACATTGTTAAGAAAGTTACTTTTAGTTGTCTGGTTTGCTAGATATACATATACTAAATTCATTTTTAAACGGGTGGGTTTATTGGTGTTAAAATACACTAGTTAAGCTATTTTGGACCACCACGTTGCTGATGTCATGCAGCCTGTAGTTTGTGTTTGCACTTTTTTATAACTACAACGACGTTAACAAAGTTTGATTTTGGAAGACAATATACTATTCATGATGTCACTGCGACAACTGTCGATAGACGTAGTATAAACCAGCCTTTAGTCTTGAAACTTTGGTTGTTTAGTAAATGGCCTCACGTGAATCGTTAAAGAGATGGGTGGGGCTAAGGTTCAATGGCTTTTTCTTTGCAACTCTGCCTAGAAGACCAGCATCCTGGAGTCGTCTCTTCACTGTTGACGTTGAGAATGGTGTTTTGCGGGTACTATTTATTGAATCTGCCAGTTGAAGCTTGATTAGGGCTTCATCAGCGCTTGTGAATTCCATCCTTTTCGTTCCCTTCCATACCCACACCATTGTCTGGAAGCAGAGTTGAGATTTGATTCCTTTTCCCTCCAATGACTGTCTGATCAGAATGTATTGCTTGCATTGTTTTTCATAAGCCTAGCAGACAGGTCCTGGATGAGTCGAATGGACTGGCCATGGATTTTGATCTCCTTTCCCCCCTGTGCCTTCAGAATGTTGGTCAGATGTCTGAGATATGGCTTTTTCTTAGAAACTCTGCCTAGAAGGTCAGCAGGAGTTGCCTCTTCACTGTTGACGTTGAGACTGGTGTTTCGCGGGTACTATTTAATGAAGCTGCCTAGACACTTTAATGTACTTGGTACTCCAGATACTCAACTAGTCTAAAGGCCCGTTTTATTGCTTCTTTAATTAGAAGAACAGGTTACAGCTGTGCTAACATAATTACAAAATGGTTTTCTAATGACCAATTTGACCTTTAAAATGATCAACTTGGATTAGCTAACACAACGTGGCTTTGGAACACAGGAGTGATGATTGCTGATAATGGTCCTCTGTACGCCTATGTAGATATTCCGTTTCCAGCGACAACAGTCATTTACAGTACATCATTTAACAATGTATTTCTGATCAATTTAATGTTATTTTAATGGACAAAAACAAGGACATTTTGAAGTGACCCCAAACTTTTGAACGGTAGTTTACATGTACAGTTGACATACACTTAGGTTGGAGTCATTAAAACTCATTTTTCAACCACTCCACAAATTTCTTGTTAACAAACTATAGTTTTGGCAAGTCGGTTAGGACATCTACTTTGTGCATGATACAAGCAATTTTTCCAATAATTGTTACAAACAGATTATTTCACTTATAATTCACTGTATCACAATTCCAGTGGGTCAGACGTTTACATACACTAAGTTGATTGTGCCTTTAAAAAGCTTGGAAAATGCCCCAAAATTATGTCATGGCTTTAGAAGCTTGACATAATTTCAGTCAATTGGAGGTGTACCTGTGGATGTATCTCAAGGCCTGCCTTCAAACTCAGTGCCTCTTTGCTTGACATCATGGGAAAATCAAAATAAATCAACCAAGACCTCAGAAAAACAATTGTAGACCTCCACAAGTCTGGTTCATCATTGGGAGCAATTTCGAAACGCCAGAAGGTACCACGTTCATCTGTACAAACAATATTACGCAAGCATAAACACCATGGGACCACGCAGTCATCATACTGCTCAGGAAGGAGACACCTTCTGTCTCCTAGAGATTAATGTACTTTGGTGCGAAAAGTGCAAATCAATACCAGAATAACAGCATAGGACCTTGTGAAGATGCTGTAGGAAACAGGTACAAAAGTATCTATATCCACAGTAAAACAAGTCATATGTCGACATAACCTGAAAGGCCACTCAGCAAGGAAGAAGCCACTGCTCCAAAACCACCATAAAAATAGCCAGACTACAGTTTGCAACTGCACATGGGGATAAAGATCATACTTTTTGGAGAAATGTCCTCTGGTCTGATGAAACAAAAATAGAATTGTTTGGCCATAATGACCATCATTATGTTTGGAGGAAAAATGGGGAGGCTTGCAAGCGGAAGAACACCATCCCAACCGTGAAGCCCGGGGGTGGCAGCATCATGTTGCGGGGGTGCTTTGCTGCAGGAGTGACTGGTGCACTTCACAAAATAGATGGCAACATGAGGGAGGAACGTTATGTGAGTATATTGAAGCAACATCTCAAGATATCAGTCAGGACGTTAAAGCTTGGTCGCAAATGGACAATGACCCAAAGCATACTTCCAAAGTTCTGGCAAATGGCTTAAGGACAACAAAGTCAAGGTATTGGAGTGGCCATTACAAAGCCCTGACCTCAATCCTATAGAACATTTGTGGGCAGAACTAAAAAAGCGTGTGTGAGCAATCAGGCCTACAAACCTGATTCAGTTACATCACCTCTGTCAGAAGGAATGGGCCAAAATTCACCCAACTTACTGTGGGAAGCTTGTGGAAGGCTACCCGAAATGTTTGACCCACGTTAAACAATTTAAAGGCAATGCTACCAAATACTAATTAAGTGTATGTAAACTACTGACCCACTGGGAATGTGATGAAAGAAATAAAAGCTGAAATAAATCATTCTCCCTATTATTATTCTGACATTTCACATTCTTAAAATAAAGTGGTGATCCTAACTGACCTAAGCAAGGGAATTTTTACTTGGATTAAGTGTCAGGAATTGTACTGGGTAGCCTAGTGGTTAGAGTGTTGGACTAGTAACTGGAAGGTTGCAAGTTCAAACCCCTGAGCTGACGAGGTACAAATCTGTCGTTCTGCCCCTGAACAGGCAGTTAACCCACTGTTCCTAAGCCCTCATTGAAAATAAGAATTTGTTCTTAACTGACTTGCTTAGTTAAATAAAGTTAAAATTAAAAACTGTATGTATCTCCTTAATTATGGCTGCAATCCCGCTAACGGGATCGATATGACAAATACCAGTGAAAATAGAGGGCGCCAGATTCAAACCACAGAAATCTCATAATTACAATTCCTAAAACATACATGTGTCTTATATCTTTTTAAAGGTAATCTTGTTGTTAATCCCACCAAAGTGTCCGATTTCAAATATGTTTTTCAGCAAAAGCACTACAAACGATTATGCTAGGTCTCCACCAAACCACAAAAGCACAGCCATTTTCCAGCGAAATATAACATTCACAAAAAGCCGAAATAGAGATAAAAATGAATCACTAACCTTGAATTATCTTCATCAGATGACACTCATAGGACTTCATGTTCCACAATACATGCATGTTTTGTTTGATAAAGTTCATATTTATATTTAAAAAATCTGAGTTTACATTGGCGTATTAGACTCACTAGTTACAAAAACATCAAGTGATTTTGCATAGCCACGTCATTTCAACAGAAATACTCGAGATCCTGAGGCCCACGGTCATGCCATTCATCCGCCGGCATCACTTCCTGTTTCAGCATGATAATGCATGGCCCGATGTCACAAGGATCCGTACAGAAATCCTGGAAGCTGAAAATGTCCAAGTTTTTCCATTAAGCGTGTTTGGGATGCTCTTAATCGACATGTACGGCACCGTGTTCCAGTTTCTGCCAATATCCAGCAACTTCGCACAGCCATTGAAGAGGAGTGGGACAACATTCCACAGGGCACAATCGACAGCCTGATCAACTCTATGCAAAGCAGATGTGTCGTGCTGCATGAAGAAAATTGTGGTCACACCAGACACTGAAAGGTTTTCTCATCCACACCCCTACTTTTTTTAAGGTATCTTTTACCAAGATATGCATATGTGTATTCCCAGTCATGTGAAATGTATAGAATAGAGCCTGATGAATTTATTTCACGTGACTGATTTCCTTATATGAACTGTAAGTCAGTAAAATCTTAAAAATTGTTGGATGTTGTTCAGTGTATATTATGAAGTTATTTAAGAGCATTGGAGATAAATCACAATTATAAAAACAAATTGAGCTGGCTAACTAGCAGATTTACATCAATCATCAATATGAATGATCAATTGATAGCTCACCATCTTTTCCCGATTGTCACGTCCTGACCTTAGTTCTGTTGTTATGTCTTTGTTTTAGAATGGTCAGGGCGTGAGTAGGGTGGGTTGTCTATGTTCCTTTTTCTATGTTTTGTGATTTCTGTTTTTGGTCGGGTATGGTTCTCAATCAGATGCAGCTGTCAATCGTTGTCCCTGATTGAGAACCATAGTTAGGTAGCCTGTTTTCACTTTTGAGTTGTGGGTGATTATTTTCCGTGTCAGTGTTTGTTTCCACACGGAACTGTTTTGTTTTGTTTTTTTCACGTTTTTGTTTATTGTTTTGTTCAGTGTTCTTATTAAAAACCAAGATGAACACTTACCACGCTGCGTATTCGTCCGATCCTTGCTACTCCTCATCAGAAGAGGAAGAGGCCGTTACACCAATGTCAATCATGTCTTTAGGAGGCACTGTAACTAGCTCGCTTACAATTTGTGATGAGTGAGTGTGCTGTTGCAGTATTAAAAAGGCCTATTCTCAAAAATTTTAACATTTTTGCTACAGAAGCAGTTGTTGGTATGCTGTGAATTTCGAGATATTCATTTGTACAGTTTCAGCACGTGTCCCCTGAAAGCTCTGTGCACGGCCCTGGGCCATTTACTAAATAGGCCAAATATTCTTTAAAATAACAACACATCTGCAAAATAACTGAATGATATCATAATTGTTGCTGTCTCTCTCCTCTCCTCTCCTCCCTATCATCTTCTTCTCTCCAACAGAGCCATTATGGAGAGGAGGATGGCAGCATGCATCAATATTCTGCCCAGGACCTCCACCATGTAAGTACTGCCAGTGTCAGTCTAGTTCACACAACGTTTTCAATTTTAGCAGATACTCTTATCCAGAGCGACTTACAGTAGTGACTACATACATTTTCCGTACTGGTTGCCCCAAGGGAAGCTAATCCTGGCATTGCAAGCACCATTCTCTACCAACTGAGCCACACACACACGCACACACACACACACACACACACACACACACACACACACACACACACACACACACACACACACACACACACACACACACACACACACACACACACACACACACACACACACGCACACACTTAACCTAACCACTAACCCAGGGTTTTCGCTGCACTAACCCCTTACCTTTACTCTAACCCAAACTGTAACACTAACTGTAGCCCTAACCTAACCTTTACTCTAACCCAAACTGTAAACCTAAACCCTTACCTATACCCTAACCCAAACTGTACCCCTAACCCCTTACCTCTACCCTAACCCAAACTGTACCCCTAACCCCTTACCTTCACCCTAACCCAAACTGTACCCCCTAACCCCTTACCTTTACCTTAACCCAAACTGTAACCCCTTACCTCTACCCTAACCCAAACTGTAACCCTAACCATAAACCTAACCCATAAGCTTAAAATAGCCTTTGTCCACTTGGGATGTGGGAATTTTCCCATATGGGAGAATTTACTATCCTTGTCTTTACTACTATCCTTGTGAGGACTTTTTTTGGATTTTAGGTCGCCACAGGGATAGAAGAACCAACCCCACACACTCACACAAACACACACGCCCTTCCTGAATGTGGATATTCATTGCTAAGGAAACTACTGAGACTTGGAATTGTATCAAGTCGCCACCCAAGACTTATTGTTAAGTGCACTAAAGAGATACACATGCTCACCGACTGAATCTTTACACGTCCATTTTCAAAGGATAAAGCTAAGAACATTAACATCTTCATAGTTAAGAACACTATAACAATATGGAAGAAAACCGATTCTACAAGAACCAATATCTCTCAAAAAAAATCTAATCAAATAACATCACAGTTTATTTGTCACGTGCACCAAATACAGTAGACCTTACAGTGAAATGCTTACTTATAGGCGCTAACCTGTAAGTAAAGAATTAAAACAACAGTAAAATGACAGGCTATATACAGTAGTGAGGCTATTAAAGTAGCGATGTTACATACAGACACCGGTTAGTCAGGCTAATTGAGGTAGTATGTACATGTAGATATGGTTAAAGTGGCTATGCATATATGATGAACAGAGAGTAGCAGTAGCGTAAAAGAGGTGTTGGTGGGTGGTGGAACACAATGCAGATAGTCCGGTTAGCTAATGTGCGGGAGCACTGGTTGGTCGGCCCAATTGAGGTAGTATGTACATGAATGTATAGTTAAAATGACTATTCATATATGATAAACAGAGAGTAGCAGCAGTGTAAAAAGAGGGTTTGGGGCATTTAATTACCTGTTCAGGAGTCTTATGGCTTGGGGGTAAAAACTGTTGAGAAGCCTTTTTTTCCTAGACTTGGCACTCCGGTACCGCTTTCCATGCGGTAGTAGAGAGAACAGTCTATGACTGGGTTGGCTGGGGTCTTTTTAGGGCCTTCCTCTGACCCTGCCTGGTGGAGAGGTCCTGGATGGCAGGCAGCTTAGTCCCAGTGATGTACTGGGTCGTACGCACTACCCTCTGTAGTGTTCTTTGCGGTCGGAGGCCGAGCAGTTGCCATACCAGGCAGTGATGAAACCATGCTCTCGATGTTGCAGCTGTGGAACCTTTTGAGGATCTCAGGACCCATGCCAAATCTTCTTAGTTTCCTGAGGGGGAATGGGCTTTGTTGTGCCCTCTTCACGACTGTTTTGGTGTGTTTGGACCATTCTAGTTTGTTGTTGATGTGGACACCGAGGAACTTGAAGCTCTCAACCTGCTCTACTACAGCCCCGTCGATGAGAATGGGGGCATGCTCGGTCCTCCTTTTCTTGTAGTCCACAATCATCTCCTTAGTCTTGGTTACGATGAGGGATAGGTTGTTATTCTGGCACCACACGGCCAGGTCTCTGATCTCCTCCCTATAGGTTGTCTCATCGTTGTCTGTTATCAGGTCTACCACTGTTGTGTCATCTGCAAACTTAATGATGGTGTTGGAGTCGTGCCTGGCCATGCAGTCATGGGTGAACAGGGAGTACAGGAGGGGACTGAGCACGTACCCCTGTGGAGCTCCAGTGTTGAGGATCAGCGTGGCAGATGTGTTGCTACCTACCTTTACCACCTGGGGGCAGCCCGTCAGGAAGTCCAGGATCCAATTGCAGAGGGAGGTGTTTAGTCCCAGGATCCTTAGCTTAGTGATGAGCTTTGAGGGTACTATGGTGTTGAACGCTGAGCTGTAGTCAATGAATAGCATTCTCACATAAGTGTTCCTTTTGTCCAGGTGGGAAAGGGTAGTGTGGAGTGCAATAGAGATTGCATCATCTGTGGATCTGTTTGGGCGGTGTGCAAATTGGAGTGGGTCTAGGGTTTCTGGGATAATGGTGTTGATGTGAGGCATTACCAACCTTTCAAGCACTTCATGGCTATGGACGTGCTACAGGTCTGTAGTCATTTAGGCAGGTTGCCTTTGTGTTCTTGGGCACAGGGACTATGGTGGTCTGCTAGAAACAACAAATGTTCCTTTTGTTCCATAAAGATATTTTTTATATCCAAATACCTCCGTTAATTTGGTGCGTTATGCCCAGGAATCCACCTTAAAGAGCGGTTATGACAACGCAGACAAAAATTCCAAATTATATCCCTAATGTCCACACAAACATGTCAGATGTTTTTTATAATCAATCCTCAGGGTGTTTTTCAAATATCTATTCGATAATATATCAACCGGGACAGTTGGCTTTTCACTAGGACCGGGAGTAACAATGGCCGCCTTTCTCTTTTGCGCACAATTCACTCTGAGAGCCCCCACCTATCCACTTACGCAATGTGGTTGTTCACGCTCATTCTTCAAAATAAAAGCCTGAAACTTTGTCTGAAGACTGAGAATGGGGGCATGGGCAAGGTAGCCTAGTGGTTAGAGAGTTGGACTGGTAACCGGAAGGTTGCAAGTTCAAACCCCCTAGCTGACAAGGTACAAATCTGTCGTTCTGCCCCTAAACAGGTAGGTAAACCCACTTTTCCTAGGCAGTCATTGAAAATAAGAATTTTTGTTTAACTGACTTGCCTAGTTAAATAGAGGTAAAAAAAACTGTTGACACCTTGAAAGCTATAGGAAAAGGAATCTGGTTGATATCCCTTTAAATGGAGCAATGGGAGGCTATGGAACATGGAGTTTTCAAAATAGAAGCCGCTTCCTGGTTTGATTTGTCTTAGGGTTTCGCTTGCAATATCAGTTCTGTTATACTCACAGACAACATTTTGGAAACTTTAGAGTGTTTTCTATCCTAATCTGTCAATTATATGCATATTCTAGCATCTGGTCCTGGGAAATAGGCCGTTTACTTTGGGAATGTAATTTTTCCAAACATAAAAATAGAGCCCCCTAGCTTCAAGAGGTTAAGACAACACAAGGGTTAATTGTAAAACTAACAATGACTCAATGATCCATGCCTTCTGGGAATGCTATTAAGTTCAAAAGTTATGGGCAGAGTTAGAAAGTTGGCTGTCAGATGTATTACAATGTAAATGTACATTTAATCCGTCTGTCTGCATATTTCAAGACGTCATGAGGGTGCAGTGAGATATCTGATGGGTTGGAAAATACTATTCTCGTTAATTATCTTGAAAACTGGAATTCAACCAATCCTCCATTGAAAAATCATATGCTTCGTTATCTAAATATTGAAAGGGCATGGGAAATAGGGCTGAGAACAGGTGGATCTGGGCAGGTGTGATGTCATTGATGTTTGTGTGCGTTGGTCTGTATGTTTTTTTTTTTATTGTAAGAAGAAATGTGTACATCCCCCCCACTATTGTGGTTACTTGAATGTAAATTACTCTCACCAGTAGTAGGAGAGTGGGGAAGTTTCTCTCTAGTTTATAAGCCTGTAAATGCATAATCACATAGTGATTGAGTCAACAAAAGAAGGTGAGAGTCAGATAAGGAAAGTTTGTCGAACGGTAATGAAACACTTGTAAAACAGACCAACAGTCATTTGAATGCTAATAGTCTTCTGGAGCTCTTGCTTTAACTGATTGATAAGTAACTATTTTAGTAGCAGGGCACTGCTGTTCTGTTTCCTGAAGGTGAAAATCCAGTAGCACCTCGTTGAGTAGCTGGTTAATCATTGACAAGCATACAAGAAACAACACACATTCTTCTTTTTATTGACCTAAGATAAAGAAAGATGGATTAAGATACAGCAACAGCCACCAGGCCAGAAACAGGTGACGAACCCTCACGTTACAGTTTTTCTCAGTCGCTTTGGTGCATTTTTCACATCATCCCTAACATGTGCAAAATAATAAGTGCATTTCTCAGAACAATTTGTACAAACTGCAATATACAATAGATATGTTTCTAAAGCTAGTCAGTCACTAAAAATCCTTAGTACATCTCTCAAAAGTAAATATTCATGCCAATGATCATGTCAGTGTCATCAGAATGATAACTCATTGAGTCATTCACGAACACGGTCGTCAAAATATTTAGGCATGTTGTCAATGTAACTGTGTACTTTGACAGTATCACCTGATGTAAACTTAGGCTACAGTTTGGATGACAGTTACTGTATTGAAAATGCACAAGGCTGCACTTCTATGGCATATATCAATTTCAACAACTGTATTTGGGTTATTGATTGACAAGGCCTGGACAACCCAAGGGGCACAAAGGTAAAAATAAATAAATTAGAAAGAAACACAGGAAACCACCCCTAAGGCACAACTTTGCCCGCAGCACTGTTGTACTGTCTCTACACATCCAGACGTTCCTGCCTGTCGGCCCACATATTCTCATCCACATCACACCGGATATTTCCCTTCCAATGCAACGTGGAAAGAATCTTTTGGAATGCCTTATCCATCCTCTGCAGGCATCTACTGTGATGTCCTCACATACTGCATCCATTGCAGCCAGCAGGGTCATCTGTGTGTGTGGCTGACGATCGTACACCTTCCACCTCCATGCTGAAAAGAACTCCTCAATTGGGTTAAGGAATGGTGAATAAGGTAGGAGGAATTCTATGAGCATCCTCGGGTGGGTCACAAACCATTGCCTTATGATGTTTCATCGATGGAAACTCACATTATCACAAATGACCACATACTTTGGCAAATCCCCTCTAAACAGACCCCTCTCATCATCAGGGATGAGAGCCCTGTAGAGAGTCTCTAAAAGTTGAGTAGATGATGGGTGTTGTATGGCCCTATAAGGGGATATGGGTTAGGACACCATGCTCCGAAATAGCAGCACACATGGTGATATTTCCTCCCCGTTGGCCTGGCAAATCCACAGTAGCTCTGTGACCGATGATATTCCGACCCCGCCTTCTGCATTTGGTCAGGTTGAAGCCAGCCTCATCCACGTATACAAAGTTGTGAGAGGGTTCACTTGAGTCCAACTCCATTATACGCTGTATCCCAGAACACACAGTTGAATTTGTTTTGGTAAGGAAGAGTGACATAAAATGTACATATATTGCATGTTCCTTCCACAGCAATGGGAATGTGTGCAGTTTATGGTTACTGTACTATGTACACACATTTTACTGTAAAACATACAGGTGGGTGCATGTAAGGTGCAGTATGTATCTGCATAGAGTATATTTCTGTATTCTGTGAAATACAAGTGGACTACTGTAATATGAAGCATTGTAGCAAGTATACAGTATACTGCTTATATACAGTAACAGTGCACTGTACATTGGTGGACTCTCTTCGAAACGTTTGAACTATTGAGGACACGGTTGATCTCCCAATATTCGGCTGCACCCTTCGACCCGCCTCAGCCAATGTAAGGCCATGATTGACAACATGGTCTACAATAGTGGCCCTTATGTCAATAGATATGCACCTATGTCCTCTTCTGCCTCTTCCTCTGTTTTGCCTTCCACCACGCATCCTTGCTCCTCTTCTTCCTCCTCTTTGCTGTTGACCCTGTTCGTTTCCTGGTACATCCATTATTGGAAAATTGCAACTCTGTGTTGTGGTCTGTCTATATATGCTTGCTAATTGATTCTTCATGAGATGCACCTTTGAGCAATTTAGACAACTGGTTGATTGTTGGTTGAACTAACACTTGACATTCCTTCATGAGTGAGGGTCAATTTCACCTGCACGATTCATCAATTCACATTTTTGTACAGGTCTAATAGAAATGTGTAAAACTATGCTTGACAGTTTATGACAAATAGTTCAACAATTTTGCATGTAATGGCGTAAGCAAGGAACCAATGCCTAGATGTTTTGAGGGGTAAGACTATTCTACAGAGAACCATCTACTATATTTTGATCAACATGACATGAGCAATTGATAATGTGGAAAAAGCTGACACTTGTACATTTTCAATTGCAATTTGTTCAAAGGAATAAGAATTTGCTTTAATGATGTGCACAAGTGACTAGATGATTTGGAATTTGTACAAGTAGTATCAAGAATTGCACTTTTTTTTATCTAAGAAATGCACCAAAGCGACTGAGAAACTGTAACAGGCCATTGTGTGACTTTTGCACTGTAGAGAAACTGTGAATATTGGACACTTTGATTGACAGCTGTATGTGTACACTGATAGGTTTGCTTGTCTTGAGACGAACTTCCTGGTAGAGATTAATGTTGGAGAAAAACTATTCTATCACACTACACAGAATTATACCGTTTACTACATCTGCGTATGTGGATCGTTCCACCAAATAGGTGCCTTTTGAATAGTGTAAATTGGTAAATGTTTAAATTTTATTTCACCTAATTTTAACATTGTCATAAAAAGCACATGTTCAACTTCATAAAAACTATTTTCACATCTCAAATGTTAAATAAAAAAGACTATAGTATGTGCCTATTAAGTGCCAAATAAAGTAACATGGTTTACCATAACAGGGTTGAAGACATCGCCTTAATACATCCATACATCCAATTGTGACAGAATTGGAAGCTTGTTGTGTGTAACAGAGAGTGGTAATTAAATGCAAACTTCACAAAACTGGACATTAAATTGTTCAAACATTTCTAGCCTGTCTATCTAGGTGTAATAGGGTTAATGTGTTATGCTTGACCTGCTCATTTTCCCACCACAAAACACCAGAAAATGGTAAAAAAGAGTAGAACCAGCTCACCTGCTTTACACTATGATTTCGCATAACAGTTCACATAGCAGGGCCAACCTTAAAATGAGGGACTTAAAAAAAATAAAAAATATTACCTTGATAGGAATCACATGAAATGAATAATAATCTTCAGAAATGACTTTGTCAAAGCAACAAAATAACTACAATGATGGTGTAAACTTGGATAAATGTTGGGGTTAAGAGAGTTAAAATCCTCCTAGAAGTCACAGGGGATGTACAAAGTACAAAAAAATGTCAAAATACTGCATTTTACTGAATGTTCCATGTGGTCTATATTAAAGGGCACATCATTTAATATAACATGCTCTTAAAATTCAATATTTGCACTCAATATCTACTTAAAATATCAAAGGCACTCGTTTCATTGAACAACCCATGTACAGTTTACTACTGTGAATGTCCCAAAAGTTAATATTTTTGTCCCATAGGTATTACTGGAAAGGGGAGATTCAAGATGCGACGGAAATTCTGATGGTAAAGTTATTAAGTAGAGCTATGCTTTCATATCTCTGGCCAGTCTTCAGTATTACACTGGTTGTTGAAACCAACTTTCCAGAGTAATAGCTAGGATTTTTCTGCGTTGTAGTTGGTGAAGACGAGGACCTCGAAGACCCAAAGGCTCATAGACTATGTCAAGTAAGTTACATTTGCTTTTTTTAATAGAAATTATCCCAAGCAGTTGGGTCTCGGGAAACAGAACTTCAGGTCTCAGGAAGGCAGTAGCAAAGGTAACTTAGGCACCTGCTACATAATGTATGTGTTGTTGCTCCTCCCCAGGTCTGTGCATCCCTATGAGACTCCAGAGGTGCTTAGTTTCCCTGTGGAGGACGGGAGCCTGCCCTATTTGAAGTGGGTGGATGAGGCTGTTCCTGACGACTGACCAGTGAGGGAGAATATCCTCAATGACTTGTGATCTTATTGGACGTGAATCTCCAATCTATTGGTTAACTGGAGAGTAAGGCAACAGCGATTGGCTGGGAACCAGCAACCTTTGGATTGGCTTGAGGGGTTCCAAGTTCAAACTCTTGCTTTTGAACTTGATCCACAGATGCTAAATGTTTAGCTCCTCCCACCATGACATTGATATTGACTCAGAGTTGTTTTGCCTCTGTTTTATACAGGTCCTGTTGTTGCCATTGAAATTCCAAGCTGACATGACCTCTGTAACGTTCAATGTCAGTTTGTCAGAGCTGAAAGAGTTTGTAGCTCCATATCTACAGATAATTATCTCAAAAAAACATTAAACATAAATAATAATATTCAGTGATGATTTCAAGGTATTAGTTACATTAGACTGTTTATTTAAAATGTATATTGTATTGTATTCCTAAAACATCAGATTCGTGTTAGATTTAATCACATTCATTTTACTTATCTGGTTTCTCTCTAGATGACAGAGCACCCCTGTTTACTGTTTCACTGTGAACCAAAAAGTTGATTGCACTGCATTTTGAGAGGGAATCTTGAACACTGTTTGAGATGTGTTCTAAGGATAACTTTTTGTAATATATGATGGCACAAATGCGTTCCTTATTCCGTAAGGTGATACATACAGTTTAAGTCGGAAGTTTACATACAAGTTTAAACTCTGTTTTTCACAATTCCTGACATTTAAGCCAAGTAAAAATTCCCTGTCTTAGGTCAGTTAGGATCACCACTTTATTTTAAGAATGTGAAATGTCAGAATAATAGTAGAGAGAATTATTTATTTCAGCTTTTATTTCTTTCATCACAATCCCAGTGGGTCAGTAGTTTACATAAACTCAATTGGTATTTGGTAGCATCGCCTTTACATTTTGCTTCGATATTTCCACATAATTTTCCCGCCTCATGGTGCCATCTATTTTGTGAAGTTAACCAATCCCTCCTGCAGCAAAGCACCCCCACGACATGATGCTGCCACCCCCGGGCTTCATGGTTGGATGGTGTTCTTCGGCTTGCAAGCATCCCCTTTTCTCCCAAACATAACAATGGTCATGATGGCCAAACAGTTCTATTTTTTTTTCATAAAAAAAAAAAAGAAAGTACGATCTTTGTCCCCATGTGCAGTTGCAAGCCATTGTCTGTTTTTTTGGGGCAGTGGCTTCTTCCTTTGAGGGCCTTTCAGTTAATGTGATATGGGACTCATTTTACTGTGGAAATAGAAACTTCTGTACCTGTTTCCTCCAGCATCTTCACAAGGCCATTTGCTGTTGTTCTGGGATTGATTTGCACTTTGACACCAAAGTACGTTCATCTCTAGGAACAGAACGTGTCTCCTTCCTGAGTGGTATGACGGCTGCATGGTCCCATGGTGTTTATACTTGCGTACTATTGTTTGTACAGATGAACATGGTACCTTCAGGCATTTGGAAATTGCTCCCAAGGATGAACCAGACTTGTGGAGGTCTGCAATATTTTTTTCTGAGGTCTTAGCTGATTTCTTTTGATTTTCCCATGATGTCAAGCAAAGAGGCACTCCGTTTGAAGGTTGGCCTTGAAATACATCCACAGGTACAGCTCCAATTGACTCAAATTATGTCAATTAGCCTATCAGAAGCTTCTAAAGCCATGACATAATTTTCTGGAATTTTCCAAGCTGTTTAAAGGCACAGTCAACTTAGTGTATGTAAACCTCGGACCCACTGGAATGGTGATACAGTGAATTATAAATGAAATAATCTGTAAACAATTTTGGGAAAAATGTGTCATGCACAAAGTAGATGTCCTAACCAACTTGCCAAAACTATAGTTTGTAAACAAGAAATTTGTGGAGTGGTTGAAAAACTAGTTTTAATGACTCCAACCTGTATGTAAACTTCCGACTTCAACTGTATACGTTGTACGTACCACGTACAAGTCTGAATTTGATGGTGGGGTGGGAGCTTTTACAGTTCATATTTTTTTTAAGAGAATGTTTATTGAAATATATTATTTAATCTATTTCCACATTCATATACCCTATCCATATATCCAGTTTTTTGTTGCCTTACGTGAAGAAGAGATTAGGAGCATGCACTACCACTCAAATTTAATGTATACTGTAGTTTGTTGTGTTTATGCATCTTTAGCCAGTGATCCGTGGCTCTTAGATCCAGAGAGGAAGCTGTGTCCACATTAAACACATCCCCCTGGGTACACAGAGCACAGAGAATAAAGGTCCAGCTGTTCAGGTCCCAGACGGACCCGGGCCATGATGAAAGCAGGGACTGGGTAACACACATTAAAGCAGTCTGGTCACTGTTTACATTGGATATGGTACTGAGCTCTGGTTTATAGACACACACACACAGTGAACATAGTGTACACTGACTGACTGAACGTTTTTCTCAAACATGCCCAGTCTGAGGGGATTGACTTATCATGGTACAATTGTCAGAGGAAGTTTTGTTTGCTTCCTCTGAGACTTACATACCAATGCTGGTTAAACCATTCTATAATTTGATGCAGCTATACTCGCTTACCTCGCTGAAGTTAGAATGGGGGTTAGTCCCCAATTCTGGCATCAAGGCCTCGCAAAGGAAATGCCGACATTGCTAAGTAAGGTTTTGTTCCTGTGGATTTACCAATAATCCACTTTACACCAAAGGTTAGCAGATGGATGTGGAAGGGGTCAGTATGTCCTAACTGATTTATGTCCGTGAATGAGTGACTGACTGGGTTTTGTAGGTTAGATGGGGACACTACAGACACTATTTTGAAATTGTCAAGTGCTGCAGTAATATTGCAATGCCATTAGAGGGCACTGCTACTGTAGGGTACTCATCACACAAATCCAATAACTTTGGACTTCTAACACTTCACATATTATTCTAGTTTAAGTGGTATATTTCCTAAGAGATTTTTACATTTGTTGTCATTTAGCAGACGCTCTTATCCAGAGCAACTTACAATAGTAGAATACAGTGTTTTTTTTCATAGTGGTCACCCCCGGAAATTGAGCTCAACCCTGAGCTGTGTTCGAATAACTGTAATAACATATTGTATACTACATACTTAATGAGTATATACTACATACTATATACTATTAGTTCATTTTAGTGTACTGTAAACGGAACAGTCTCCTTTCAGTTGAGCGTCTAGCTCTTCTCCGGACTACCGGAAGTTGATGCTGTTGCTTTGCAACCTCTTGCTAGCTAGTTAGCATAAACAAATTACTAGTTAGACATTTTATGAATTCGGGTGTGTTTCCAGAGTGCGCTCATACATTCAGAGCATTGTCACATTGTCCGTTTGTAAAGAGCGTTATGCTCTCGGAGAACACACTGGACGCTCGGGCGGAGGAGTAGGGTTGATTTGAGCATTCTGACCTTACAACGGCAGTCAAGCACCCAAGCTAACGTTGCTAGCTTGCTTGTTACTTCCAGACACAAATGAGAGTGATCACTCGGACCATTTTACTTGCCCTAGCAGAGCAGGGTAGGCAGTTTTCATGTTATCTAGAGCGTTGGTGATTAACTGTGTTACTGGCAACAATTTAAAAACAGTTTTTTTACTGACTATCTGACACCGGCCAAATTCATTATTCTGTGCATTATTCTGTGCTCACATGAGTGCAGTGATGCCAACTTGGCAATTTTGTTGCTAGATTTAGCAACTTTTCAGACTACCCTCGCAACGTTTTTTTCAAACAACACCTAGCAACAGTTTTAGCTACTTTTAAAAATGCATTTTCCCTCTAAATGACACAAAAATGATTTTCTCTGTCACACACTCAGTCACAACACACGTGCCTGGCTCCAAAAGTGCATTGTGAGTGACATCAGCAGCAGGCGCTCAGCACGTGCACAGGCAGCAGCAGGCGAGTAGCAATTTCAGCAAATTGCAAATCATTGTTGGCTGACTGCAGCAGCAGTAGTACGGGTTCGACGAGCCAAACCCAATGAATATAGTTCGTCACGAATGTTTGATCTTGAACAGAACTTACAACATGTCTCAATCAAATTTGTACAGCCAGAAGAACAGAAAAGAGTGGGAGTCTGTACCTGAACAAATGTCAAATCATATTTTTCCTTGAGATGGCCAGTCAATTTGAGTAACGTTATTGTGTATTCTACATAATGACGCAGTTTTACATTATCACGCAATGACATCACAACGTAATTTAGCAACAAATCAATCTGCCTCTAGCAACTTACCCTGAAAATTAGTTGGCAACACTGCATGAGGGCTCTGAAATCAAAATCGGAGTAGGTAGCCAGAGCAAATTTATGAAAGCTTCCGAACATCCATTGAGAACGCACAATGACTATATCTTTTAGCTAAGCTAAGAATAAATGGAATAATTAATAAACGTTGGGTAGTTAGTTAGATAGCCCATACATAATATACTGGTAAGTTTGATGTATAAGTAGTCAACTAATGTAAGGTGATTAGCCAACATACCGGTACATACTGCTGGAAAATATATGCCATAAGGACAGAGCAGCTAACAAATTGTCAGCCAACATAACGTGTAGTTATTCATTTATTTGAAAAGTAATTACTTTATTACATTGCTCAACATTTTGTTAACATTTGTCATAAATAGTTAAAGCAATGAATTTGTATCAGCTATCGTTGGACTTCAGTTGCATATTTTTCGCTGTTTTCTTCAAATCAGAAAACGATGTGACGCCAAGCCCAATTCCTGAAGAATTGCATTATGGGCCCTAAAGTACAGAAATAGTGTCCTCCTCGTGTATACTTCATATTTTGGCAAATTTAGCACGACATCTGGGAATTTTTGGCATACTAACTATATCAATACTATGACCAATAAGCATCCTATATACTAAATTCACATCACAAATAGTACGGTTAGTGTGGATAGTGTGAGTATTTGAACACAGCTCTGGTGCTGCACGTGCCATGCTCTACCAACTGAGCCACATGGGACCACAATAGAGAGCAATCGTAATGGCTTCTTTTGGTAGGCACTAATGGCGGCTAACTCCGCCATGGCACGTTGGCCAAAGCCTATGAGTATTTTTTTAGGGGTTTTGGATAAATGGCGAAAATAAGATATACAGTGCCTTGCGAAAGTATTCGGCCCCTTGAACTTTGCGACCTTTTGCCACATTTCAGGCTTCAAACATAAAGATATAAAACTGTATTTTTTTGTGAAGAATCAACAACAAGTGGGACACAATCATGAAGTGGAACAACATTTATTGGAATGGGCAAGACAAAAGATTTAAGTGCCTTTGAACAGGGTATGGTAGTAGGTGCCAAGCTTACCGGTTTAAGTGTGTCAAGAACTGCAATACTGCTTTTCATGCTCAACAGTTTCCCATATGTATCAAGAATGGTCCACCACCCAAAGGACATCCCGACAACTTCACACAATTGTGGGAAGCATTGGAGTCAACATAGGCCAGCCTCCCTGTGTAACGCTTTCAACACCTTGTAGATCCATGCCCCGACATATTGAGACTGTTCTGGTCGCAAAAGTTGGTGCAACTCAATATTAGGAAGGTGTTCCTAACTCAGTGTATTATTTATCCTCCAAATAAATATATAGAGTGAAATCAATATTTTAAGGACATATAGAGCCACTATATTAAGCCAGTAACAGTATGGTGACCAATTACATTGACAATAACAAAGATCATGATATTGATACTGGTGATAGTAGTTTTTCAAGTCACAACTCCAGTAAGTTCTCTGTTCTCAACATGACCTCAAAAACTCACTGCTATATTTGATGACAACTCCCTGGCAATCTCATTCCAGCTCTTCATTTCTCCCTCTCCCGCTCCTAAATGTTTCTACTCCTATATCTCACTCCTGTACTCTGACCCCATTGAAGATTGTCCACGGTCCAAGTGGTGATCTCCCTGCTGTTTTCTCCGGTTTGGCCTTCTGAGGAGGCTGGAGTATCTCCGTCCACTAAAAAGCGCAATATAGCTTCAGGGGACAAATCATAGTGTTTAAAAACTATAGTACACAAGAGTATATGTAAGGTATAAAGTATTTAGTTGAGTATACAAATTAATAATTAGTAGGGAAATATCTTACTGTTTTTTAAATGTGAAATACTGGAGTGTCTATGGTTATTTATCTTCAAATAATGTTCTTGGTGAAAAAAGACAATGGCCACGTCCGAATACCCATACCTGCATTCTAAATAGTAAGCATTTTAGGTATGCAAAAATGGAATGTTTTATAGCATGTGAAATTTAGAAAATGAGTATGCTTTCATTAAATGCCAGGACGTTACACTCATTTCGGCTTTTCATCTTTTAGAATTCGCTGCACACTTATCCTTCTGCTTTCACCAAGAGCCCAGAACTGATCACATCAGAGATAGAGAGAAGTGTGTCTCTGTGGCCCTGGGCCCCACACATTCCTTATTGTTGTTGACTTAAGAAGTCCTGTCACAGAGACACAAAGAGCTGCAATAGAGGAGCAACTTGTCTGCCTCGCAGAGAAGGTGTGGTTAAACAACATAGTTCTCTTCACCAGTGGGGATCAGCTGGGAGACAAAACTATAGAGGAGCACATTGAAAACGGGTGAAGATCTCTAATGGCTTGTTGGTAGATGTGGAGACAGGTACCATGTTTTCAGCAAGAAGATGTTTGAAGACTACTCCCAAGTCAAAGAGCTGCTGGAGAAGATAGACAGTCTAACATTGTGGCAGAAAAGAGAGGAGGCAGAATATTTCAATGTTTTCAGGGCCATCTTCTCGGTATCCTCCAGTAGCTCTTTGACCTGAGAGCTATTCCCCCTGTTCCCATAGTTGAAAATGTGATATCTGTTCCCACAATTTCTTAAAAGATTTTGAATGTTTTTTTCTTTTACTCTATGATTGTGCCCTGCAGTATGTCTGCTCCAGTGAACAGCACCATGGTCTTCCCTAGTAGACCCGTTCGTCGCTCCACAGACCTCCACTGGGGGTCTGTGAATGATGAGCACGTTAATGACCAGGAGGAGAGCATGAGGTTTGGGGAACACTGACAAACCCAGTCCACAATATCTTGCTCGGGTGAGAAAGCTGTGGAATTCTTCTGTCAGCAAGAAGTGTCTACCACCACCACTCTCCTTCCTACCACCTCAGCCTGTGCCTTCTGGTGTTTGGAGGTCCACTGCCCAAATGCATTTATGCCCAGGATGGTGTTTCCTGTAGAGCTCTTCACAGCATTCCACCCCCCTCCTCCCCCAGAAGCACCATCCTCAACTCTGAGAGCGGCTGAGCTGCACCTATAATGAGAATGTGTCTTTTCAGTCTAAAATGTTGTATCAATGTCAACATTTTAGGACATTCCTCTTTGTTAGTGATGAATAGTTTGCTGAGACCTGCCTATAAGAGTTCTGATAAAATTATCTTGTAAAAATATAAATATTTCACTTAAAAAGTGCAACAGTAGTGTGTCAGAAAATGTAAGCATTGCGTAAGGCCGGCGGACACTAACCACAAGGCCACTGAGTTGGTGAGAAAATGTACTCACACCTAAAGAGTTTCTGATTATTTCTGGATAACTTCAGCCTCTTCTTGTGTCTCTTCCAGCACCTGAGAAATGTCTCCCATCACCACAGAATGCCCGACGCTGGTCTCTGCCAACATGTTGTCGGTCTTCTCCAATAGTTCTTCTACTTGTCCTTCACCCCCTTTCCTCTTTTTGTAACAAGCATGGTTCCTGTTCCCACATATGCTAACAAACCTCCACAAGGACTCCTCTCTCAATGTGTTACTCTATGATCTGGTGTTGTAGAAAGTCTCCAAAACTGAAAAGCACTATGGTGTCTCTCTGGACTGTATCCCCCAGTAGACCAAGGTGTTGGTCCACTGAGCGCAGGTACTAGGTCTGCAGGGATCACCAGCAACACAGCGTCTGGGGCAAGCTCAGCACATCTCCTGATCTCCTGCTGCTCAGTGTCTTGCACAGAAAAATCACTCCAGCCAACAGTGTCCACAACAGTCACCTGCCTAATGATAACAACAGTAACAGTAAATCAACATCAGATTTTTCTAAAAAATCAGACAGCAACATCATCAATAATTACGTCCACAACAGTCACCTGCCAAATGATAAAAAAAGTTAAAGTAATCAACATCATATTTTTCATCAGACAGTAACAACATCATCAACATCATCAATAATTATGATTTTATTTAGTGTTATTTTTCTTGCCCCCTCAAGGTACTTTTCATACATATAGGTGATGGGATTCAGGAAGCTGAGTGTTTGCATGTGTTAAGATGAGCATGTTCCAGATAAATGGTTGAACTGATTCATTTCTCCTGTCTCATCATTATTCCATTGTTATAGAGACGTGATTATGAAACCCACAAGATATCATCCCCTAAAGTAATCATCCCCTTGGCATTTTTCCTATTTTGTTGCATTGCAACCTGTAATTTAAATGGATTTTTAGTTGGATTTCATGTAATGGACAGACAAAATAGTCCAAATTGGTGAAGTGAAATGGAAAACAAACTTTTTTTTAAACTGAAAAAACTGTGTGCGTATGTATTCACCCCCTTTGCTATGAAGCCCCTAAATAAGATCTGGTGCAACCAGTTACCTTCAGAAGTCACATAATTAGTTCAATAAAGTAAATCTAAGTGTCACATGATGTGTCAATTGATCTCAGTACATATGCACTTGTTCTGAAAGGCCCCAAAGTCTGCAACACCCCTAAGCAAGGGGCACCATGAAGACCAAAGAGCTCTCCAAACAGGTCAGGGACAAAGTTGTGGAGAAGTAGAGATCAGGGTTGGGTTATAAAAAAATATCAGAAACTTTGAACATCCCACAGAGCACCATTTAATTCATTATTAAAAAATGAAAAGAATATGGCACCACAACAAACCTGCCAATCTACTTGTGTACATGTAGAATTGTTTTATTTTGTCCATGGCAATATTATTTCCAGTGGACCTTAAGATTGTCTTGTATTGCACATACTTCACCTGTTGATTCACACTGACCTTGTAATGGGAATTACAAATGTTTTTGTAGTTATTACATTATTTCTTTTAAGGTAAGGCTCTTTTAAGCCCGCTATGACTGGCGCAAATACAACACCTTTACATTTACATTACATTTACATTTAAGTCATTTAGCAGACGCTCTTATCCAGAGCGACTTACACATTGGTGCATTCACCTTATGACATCCAGTGGAACAGCCACTTTACAATAGTGCATCTAAATCTTTTAAGGGGGGGGGGAGAAGGATTACTTTATCCTATCCTAGGTATTCCTTAAAGAGGTGGGGTTTCAGGTGTCTCCGGAAGGTGGTGATTGACTCCGCTGTCCTAGCGTCGTGAGGAGTTTGTTCCACCATTGGGAGCCAGAGCAGCGAACAGTTTTGACTGAGCTGAGCGGGAACTGTACTTCCTAAGTGGTAGGGAGGCGAGCAGGCCAGAGGTGGATGAACGCAGTGCCCTTGTTTGGGTGTAGGGCCTGATCAGAGCCTGGAGGTACTGAGGTGCCGTTCCCCTCACAGCTCCGTAGGCAAGCACCATGGTCTTGTAGCGGATGCGAGCTTCAACTGGAAGCCAGTGGAGAGCGGAGGAGCGGGGTGACGTGAGAGAACTTGGGAAGGTTGAACACCAGACGGGCTGCGGCGTTCTGGATGAGTTGTAGGGGTTTAATGGCACAGGCAGGGAGCCCAGCCAACAGCGAGTTGCAGTAATCAAGACGGGAGATGACAAGTGCCTGGATTAGGACCTGCGCCGCTTCCTGTGTGAGGCAGGGTCGTACTCTGCGGATGTTGTAGAGCATGAACCTACAGGAACGGGACACCGCCTTGATGTTAGTTGAGAACGTCAGGGTGTTGTCCAGGATCACGCCAAGGTTCTTAGCGCTCTGGGAGGAGGACACAATGGAGTTGTCAACCGTGATGGCGAGATCATGGAACGGGCAGTCCTTCCCCGGGAGGAAGAGGAGCTCCGTCTTGCTGAGGTTCAGCTTGAGGTGGTGATCCGTCATCCACACTGATATGTCTGCCAGACATGCAGAGATGCGATTCGCCACCTGGTCATCAGAAGGGGGAAAGGAGAAGATTAATTGTGTGTTGTCTGCATAGCAATGATAGGAGAGACCATGTGAGGTTATGACAGAGCCAAGTGACTTGGTGTATAGCGAGAATAAGAGAGGGCCTAGAACAGAGCCCTGGGGGACACCAGTGGTGAGAGCGCGTGGTGAGGAGACAGATTCTCGCCACGCCACCTGGTAGGAGCGACCTGTCAGGTAGGACGCAACCAAGCGTGGGCCGCGCCGGAGATGCCCAACTCGGAGAGGGTGGAGAGGAGGATCTGATGGTTCACAGTATCGAAGGCAGCCGATAGGTCTAGAAGGATGAGAGCAGAGGAGAGAGAGTTAGCTTTAGCAGTGCGGAGCGCCTCCGTGATACAGAGAAGAGCAGTCTCAGTTGAATGACTAGTCTTGAAACCTGACTGATTTGGATCAAGAAGGTCATTCTGAGAGAGATAGCGGTAGAGCTGGCCAAGGACGGCACGCTCAAGAGTTTTGGAGAGAAAAGAGAGAAGGGATACTGGTCTGTAGTTGTTGACATCGGAGGGATCGAGTGTAGGTTTTTTCAGAAGGGGTGCAACTCTCGCTCTCTTGAAGACGGGAGGGACGTAGCCAGCGGTCAGGGATGAGTTGATGAGCGAGGTGAGGTAAGGGAGAAGGTCTCCGGAAATGGTCTGGAGAAGAGAGGAGGGGAAGGGGGTCAAGCGGGCAGGTTGTTGGGCGGCCGGCCGTCACAAGACGCGAGATTTCATCTGGAGAGAGAGGGGAGAAAGAGGTCAGAGCATAGGGTAGGGCAGTGTGAGCAGAACCAGCGGTGTCGTTTGACTTAGCAAACGAGGATCGGATGTCATCGACCTTCTTTTCAAAATGGTTGACGAAGTCATCTGCAGAGAGGGAGGAGGGAGGGGGGGGAGGATTCAGGAGGGAGGAGAAGGTGGCAAAGAGCTTCCTAGGGTTAGAGGCAGATGCTTGGAATTTAGAATGGTAGAAAGTGGCTTTAGCAGCAGAGACAGAGGAGGAAAATGTAGAGAGGAGGGAGTGAAAGGATGCCAGGTCCGCAGGGGAGGCGAGTTTTCCTCCATTTCCGCTCGGCTGCCCGGGAGCCCTGTTCTGTGAGTCTCGCAATGAGTCGTCGAGCCACGGAGCGGGGAGGGGAGGACCGAGCCGGCCTGGAGGATAGGGGACATAGGGAGTCAAAGGATGCAGTAAGGGAGGAGAGGAGGGTTGAGGAGGCAGAATCAGGAGATAGGTTGGAGAAAGTTTGAGCAGAGGGAAGAGAAGATAGGATGGAAGAGGAGAGAGTAGCGGGGGAGAGAGAGCGAAGGTTGGGACGGCGCGATACCATCCGAGTAGGGGCAGTGTGGGAAGTGTTGGATGAGAGCGAGAGGGAAAAGGATACAAGGTAGTGGTCGGAGACTTGGAGGGGAGTTGCAATGAGGTTAGTGGAAGAACAGCATCTAGTAAAGATGAGGTCAAGCGTATTGCCTGCCTTGTGAGTAGGGGGGAAGGTGAGAGGGTGAGGTCAAAAGAGGAGAGGAGTGGAAAGAAGGAGGCAGAGAGGAATGAGTCAAAGGTAGACGTGGGGAGGTTAAAGTCGCCCAGAACTGTGAGAGGTGAGCCGTCCTCAGGAAAGGAGCTTATCAAGGCATCAAGCTCATTGATGAACTCTCCGAGGAACCTGGAGGGCGATAAATGATAAGGATGTTAAGCTTGGTTAAGGGCTGGTAACTGTGACAGCATGGAATTCAAAGGAGGCAATAGACAGATGGGTAAGGGGAGAAAGAGAGAAAGACCACTTGGGAGAGATGAGGATCCCGGTGCCACCACCCCGCTGACCAGAAGCTCTCGGGGTGTGCGAGAACACGTGGGCGGACGAGGAGAGAGCAGTAGGAGTAGCAGTGTTATCTGTGGTGATCCATGTTTCCGTCAGTGCCAAGAAGTCAAGGGACTGGAGGGAGGCATAGGCTGAGATGAACTCTGCCTTGTTGGCCGCAGATTGGCAGTTCCAGAGGCTACCAGAGACCTGGAACTCCACGTGGGTCGTACGCGCTGGGACCACCAGGTTAGGGTGGTCGCGGCCACGCAGTGTGGAGCGTTTGTATGGTCTGTGCAGAGAGGAGAGAACAGGGATAGACAGACACATAGTTGACAGGCTACAGAAAAGGCTACGCTAATGCAAGGAAATTGGAATGACAAGCGGACTACACGTCTCGAATGTTCAGAAAGTTAAGCTTACTTAGCAAGAATCTTATTGACTAAAATGATTAAAATGATACAGTACTGCTAAAGTAGGCTAGCTGGCAGTAGCTGCGTTGTTGACACTACACTAATCAAGTCGTTCCGTTGAGTGTAATAATTCTACAGTGCTGCTATTCGGGGCTAGCTGGCTAGCTAGCAGTGTTGTTTACGTTACGTTGAGTTAAAAGAACGACAATAGCTGGCTAGCTAACCTAGGAAATCGGTCTAGACTACACAATTATCTTTGAAACAAAGACGGCTATGTAGCTAGCTACGATCAAACAAATCAAACCGTTGTACTGTAATGAAATGAAAATGTGATACTCCCTGACCGGTGATTGAATTCGAAACAAAATGTGATACTACCTGTGAATGCGACCGGGTTGTTGAGTTCTATTCAGTAGACGTTGGCTAGCTGTTAGCTGTTAGCTGTTGGCTAGCTAGCAGAGTCTCCTACGTTAAGGACGACAAATAGCTGGCTAGTGAACCTCAGTGAATTAAGATAATCACTCCAAGGCTACACACACTAAACTACACAATTATCTTGGAAACAAAGACAGCTATGTAGCTAGCTAACACTGAACTAATCAAGTCGTACAGTTGAGTGAATAGCACTACAGTGATGCTAATCTGTGTGCGTTAGCTAGCGTTGCTAGCTCCTGGGCGAATAGCAGTGAAGGCTACGTTAGGGCGACGAAATACGAAATACGATAATTATGCAATTATCTCTGATACAAGGACGGCTATGTAGCTAGCTAAGAAGAATGGCTAAGATTATGTAGCTAGCTAACAGTAAACTAATCAAGTCGTACAGTTGAGTGAATAGCACTACAGTGATGCTAATCTGTGTGCGTTAGCTAGCGTTAGCTAGCTCCTGGGCGAATAGCAGTGAAGGCTACGTTAGGGCGACGAAATACGATAATTATGCAATTATCTCTGATACAAGGACGGCTATGTAGCTAGCTAAGAAGAATTGCTAAGATTAGACAAATCAACCGTTGTACTATAATGAAATGTAATGAAAAAGTTATACAACCTGCAGAGCGAAGTGCGAATGCGAAGTGCGAATGCGACCGCTCGCTCCAACCGGAACCGGAACACTAAGTGGGAGAACTTGCACAATTGGTGGCTGACTAAATACTTTTTTGCCCCACTAAATAGTTTGTAAAAGACTGAGCTGTAAAAGGAAAGTTTTGTTGGGTTCTAACTTGAAATATCCTTGTTCATGTTAACATATTAGAACTGAGTGTATGGAAATACTGAGTGAGAAAGTACAGAACGTTTACATTCTGTTAGAAAATGTTATGGTTAAATGTATCCTATGGAGAGGAGAAGGGCAACAGTCTGGTTTCAGTCACTGATAAGGTAGGACAGCTGTGAGTTAGGGAGGAGTGAGGAATGCAGGCAGAGGTCAGGTCAGATGAAGTGAGAAGGAACAGTTGCCACTTGAGTTCCTGCCTAGCAACAGAGATGTATTTGCTGTCCAGATGTGCAAGGAGGAGCACCCGCCTAGAAAGAGGGTATAAATACATGGGCTTGTGTAAACATGTCTTTCTCTTATGCAGTTGTTTGACCCAGTGGGTGAATAGAGTTGTTCCTTTTGTCAGAACGTAAGTTTCAAACAGAAGCTTTGAGTTTTTTCAGCAACCCTGACAAATATGACAGTGGTCACCACCACTACAAATTGTATTAAAGACAGATGTAGACACAACATGACATGTTGATAAATAGTAAAGGCCAATGGAACTCCTCCCTCCTTGGTTAGATGGTTTTCCACCCAGTGGGTTCCCTCTTTCTCTGCAGAGATTGTAATTGCTGTTAGTTCATTTTTATCCTCTTTTTATTAACATACTCAGCGGGAGCGCACTACAGGCGATGTGTTGTAGCCATTACTTAATTGCCATGTTATATAGTTGGTTCCCTGAAGAGAGTTTAATTACACACAAAGGCAAAAAACATTGAGCCATATGTCATATGGTTTTCTTATTGACCATTGGGTGTGAATGATATCTCAGAGATTTGAGCATGACAGAGTAAGAGCATTTTTGTCTAATTATAAGAGTTTATTCAACATTACCGACTTTTTAAAATACTGTCACGGATTTCCTCCTCTTTGTCTGAAGAGACGTAGCAAGGATCGGACCAATACGCAGCGTTGTAAGTGTCCATGTTTTAATAGAAAAGACTGAACATGACACAAATACAAAATAACAAAGTGAAATGGAAATGAAACAGTCCCGTGTGGCACAAACACTGACACAGGACACAATCACCCACAATATGGCTGCCTAAATATGGTTCCCAATCAGAGACAACGACAAACACCTGCCTCTGATAGAGAACCAATCTAGGCAACCATAGATCTACATAAACACCTAGATGGAAAAAACCTCATAAATCTACAAAAAAAACTAGACAGTACAAACACCCTAGATGAGACAAAAACACACATATCACCCATGTCACACCCTGACCTAACCAAAATAATAAAGAAAACAAAGAATACTAAGGTCAGGGCGTGACAAATACATTTCCCAGGTAGGCAAGTCATATAGTCATATCCTCCATGTTGTTAATGCTTCATAACTAATTCAAAGTCACTTAAAACACCTTTATTTAATCTTAGTTAACGTGTTCCATGTATAGACCTAGATCCTTTAATAAATGTAGCCAGACAAAATGGAAAGTAGGCCTATCTATCCATCTGTCTCTTACTGTACAGTACAGTGATGGTAACCACATCATTTGCAATCCTTGAATGTATAGACGTCCATGGATGTCAGTGTCGGACGGTGCTCACTTGGAGTAGGCATGATCAGTCAGCAACCTGTCACTACAATACGCTGAAATAAGGCTAATAATGTGATTTAGTCTCATAGGAACCCAACCCACTATTCATGAGGCTGACGGTGATATCAAATAAATAGTGATGACATATAAATCATGGCTGTACATTAAAGTGATGCTCCAGAGCTTTTGAATTATTTCAGCCAGGAGTTTTGAAAGTAGTGCTCACGAGCCAAAATGTTTCCTAAAAAAATGTGCAGAATTGTGTACTACGTCATCGATTTTGTATGATATGTTACGAACTGCATGTTATTTTTTTGCAAGTTGTATGATATGATACGAATTACAATTCATACAATATGTTACGAATTTGTAAGTGCTTAAAGTATCTGCCCAGGGTTTCCAGATTTCTATGAAATATGACCTACTGTACAAGTAATTACAATATGAGTGAAATAGTTTTCCTTACAAAAAAATGTAAAATGAAGTATGTTAAAAGGCAGCTTTTCTGTGTTGGAATGCTGTGAGCGTACCCCAACAACAAAATGGTGTGGACGTACACCAGTCATTAAAAATATGAATGCAAATAGACAGCTGATTGTCCAACTCGTCCTCTTTATGAGTATGACAGAATTTTTAAACAGTCTATTTCAGATACATGTTTGAGGTGGGGGCTTGTTTTGTGTGTTTTTTTTTTCTTGATTTTATGCTTTGGCCACTAAGCTGGGCCTCCACCCAGTACCCTGCCCTGAACTTAGTCGCTGTCTCTAGCCGGCTACCACCCAGTTACTCATCCCTGCACTTTAGAGGCTGCTGCCCTATGTACAGAGACATGGAGCACTGGTCACTTTAATAATGTTTACCTACTGTTTAACTGATATCATATGTATATACTGTATTCTAGTCAAGGCCACCCTATTCAACTATTGCTGTACATACATTATTCTATCCTACATATTCTTCAGATATATTACATACTGTCCATAATGTCTATACATCCCATCATATTCCAGTGCCTTTTATAGGGGTGGCAGGGTAGCCTAGTGGTTAGAGCATTGGACTAGTAACCGGAAGGTTGCAAGTTCAAACCCCCGAGCTGATAAGGTACAAATCTGTCGTTCTGCCCCTGAACAGGCAGTTAACCCACTGTTCCTAGGCCGTCATTGAAAATAAGAATTAGTTCTTAACTTGCCTGGTTAAATAAAATTCAAATAAAAAATATATCATCAACTGGCAATGCATCATCTTATTTTACTAGAGCATTAGTGGCCGTTGATTGGCTGCATACCCAGGACCCAGGGTGGTTGCAATTGAATGACCACTACTGCAAAGAACCACCTAGCTACAGCTAACTGCTTAGCAAAAATGTAGATAACTGGTTAATTTGACCCCCCTCCCCAAAAAATGTTTACAACTATTTATCAATGTTTCTCAAAATCACTGTAGCTGGCTACTACTTCCGGCGCTGACAGAGATGGCCGCCTCGCTTCGCGTTCTTAGGAAACTATGCAGTTTTTTGTTTTTTAAGTGTTATTTCTTACATTAGTACCCCAGGTCATCTTAGGTTTCATTACATACAGTCGAGAAGAACTACTGAATATAAGATCAGCGTCAACTCACCATCAGTACGACCAAGAATATGTTTTTCACGACGCGGATCCTGTGTTCTGCCTTTCAAACAGGACAGCGGAATGGATCCCATGCTGCGACCCCAAAAAACGACTCCGAAAAAGAGGGAAACGAGGCGGTCTCCTGGTCAGACTCCGGAGACGGGCACACCGTGCACCACTCCCTAGCTTTCTTCTTGCCAATGTCCAGTCTCTTGACAACAAGGTTGATGAAATCCGAGCAAGGGTAGCATTCCAGAGGGACATCAGAGACTGTAACGTTCTTTGCTTCACGGAAAGATGCGGTGCAGCCAACGGGTTTCTCCACGCATCGCGCCGACAGAAACAGACATCTTTCTGGTAAGAAGAGGGGCGGGGGCGTATGCCTTATGGCTAACGAGACATGGTGTGATGTAAGAAACATACAGGAACTCAAATCCTTCTGTTCACCTGATTTAGAATTTCTCACAATCAAATGTAGACCGCATTACCTACCAAGAGAATTCTCTTCGATTATAATCACAGCCGTATATATCCCCCAAGCAGACACATCGATAGCTCTGAACGAACTTTATTTAACTCTTTGCAAACTGGAAACCATTTATCCGGAGGCTGCATTCATTGTTGCTGGGGATTTTAACAAGGCTAATCTGAAAACAAGACTCCCTAAATTTTATCAGCATATCGATTGCGCAACCAGGGGTGGAAAAACCTTGGATCATTGTTACTCTAACTTCCGCGACGCATATAAGGCCCTGCCCCGCCCCCCTTTTGGAAAAGCTGACCACGACTCCATTTTGTTGATCCCTGCCTACAGACAGAAACTAAAACAAGAGGCTCCCACGCTGAGGTCTGTCCAACGCTGGTCCGACCAAGCTGACTCCACACTCCAAGACTGCTTCCACCATGTGGACTGGGATATGTTTCGTATTGCGCCAGTTAACAATATTGACGAATATGCTGATTCGGTGTGCGAGTTCATTAGAACGTGCGTTGAAGAGGTCGTTCCCATAGCAACGATTAAAACATTCCCTAACCAGAAACCGTGGATTGATGGCAGCATTCGCGTGAAACTGAAAGCGCGAACCACTGCTTTTAATCAGGGCAAGGGTAACATGACCGAATACAAACAGTGCAGCTATTCCCTCCGCAAGGCTATCAAACAAGCTAAGCGTCAGTACAGAGACAAAGTCGAATCTCAATTCAACGGCTTAGACACAAGAGGCATGTGGCAGTGTCTACAGTCAATCACGGACTACAGGAAGAAATCCAGCCCCGTCACGGACCAGGATGTCTTGCTCCCAGGCAGACTAATTAACTTTTTTGCCCGCTTCGAGGACAATACAATGCCACTGACACGGCCTGCAACAGAAACGTGCGGTCTCTCTGAGCTAAACTGAGCTAAACGACTACCGCCCCGTAGCACTCACTTCCGTCATCATGAGGTGCTTTGAGAGACTATTCAAGGACCATATCACCTCCACCCTACCTGACACCCTAGGGTCTAGGGCCTAGACCCACTCCAATTTGCTTACCGCCCAAATAGGTCCATAGACGATGCAATCTCAACCACACTGCACACTGCCCTAACCCATCTGGACAAGAGGAATACCTATGTGAGAATGCTGTTCATCGACTACAGCTCGGCATTCAACACCATAGTACCCTCCAAGCTCGTCATGAAGCTCGAGACCCTGGGTCTCGACCCCGCCCTGTGCAACTGGGTACTGGACTTCCTGACGGGCCGCCCCCAGGTGGTGAGGGTAGGCAACAACATCTCCTCCCCGCTGATCCTCAACACTGGGGCCCCACAAGGGTGCGTTCTGAGCCCTCTCCTGTACTCCCTGTTCACCCACGACTGCGTGGCCTCCCACCCCTCCAACTCAATCATCAAGTTTGCGGACGACACAACAGTGGTAGGCTTGATTACCAACAACGACGAGACGGCCTACAGGGAGGAGGTGAGGGCCCTCGGAGTGTGGTGTCAGGAAAATAACCTCACACTCAACGTCAACAAAACTAAGGAGATGATTGTGGATTTCAGGAAACAGCAGAGGGAACACCTCCCTATCCACATCGATGGAACAGTAGTGGAGAGGGTAACAAGTTTTAAGTTCCCCGGCATACACATCACAGACAAACTGAATTGGTCCACTCACACAGACAGCATCGTGAAGAAGGCGCAGCAGCGCCCCTTCAACCTCAGGAGGCTGAAGAAATTCGGCTTGTCACCAAAAGCACTCACAAACTTCTACAGATGCACAATCGAGAGCATCCTGGCGGGCTGTATCACCGCCTGGTACGGCAACTGCTCCGCCCTCAACCGTAAGGCTCTCCAGAGGGTAGTGAGGTCTGCACAACGCATCACCGGGGGCAAACTACCTGCCCTCCAGGACACCTACACCACCCGATGTTACAGGAAGGCCATAAAGATCATCAAGGACAACAACGACCCGAGCCACTGCCTGTTCACCCCGCTATCATCCAGAAGGCGAGGTCAGTACAGGTGCATCAAAGCTGGGACCGAGAGACTGAAAAACAGCTTCTATCTCAAGGCCATCAGACTGTTAAACAGCCACCACTAACATTGAGTGGCTGCTGCCAACACACTGACACTGACTCAACTCCAGCCACTTTAATAATGGGAATTGATGGGAAATTATGTAAATATATCACTAGCCACTTTAAACAATGCTACCTTATATAATGTTACTTACCCTACATTATTCATTTCATATGCATACGTATATACTGTACTCTATATCATCGACTGCATCCTTATGTAATACATGTATCACTAGCCACTTTAACTATGCCACTTTGTTTACAAACCCATCTCATATGTATATACTGTACTCGATCTACTGTATCTTGCCTATGCTGCTCTGTACCATCACTCATTCATATATCCTTATGTACATCTTCTTTATCCCCTTACACTGTGTATAAGACAGTAGTTTTGGAATTGTTAGTTAGATTACTTGTTGGTTATTACTGCATTGTCGGAACTAGAAGCACAAGCATTTCGCTACACTCGCATTAACATCTGCTAACCATGTGTATGTGACAAATAAAATTTGATTTGATTTTAATTCATTTCATTGTGCTTTGTGATACAACCGTTTTTATGCTGTTTTAGTCCACTGGTTTAGTCCAGATCATGGGAAACATGGTCCTACCAGACCCACGATGACAAGGTTGTAGCTCGTGTAGCCCTCTGTCCTTCGACTCTTGTTGGATGTAGATATCTGGTTTATCAGGTCTGAGGCTCCTATGGCCATCATTTATTTACAAGTTAATCACAATTAGCTTTTTGCTTTTGCATCATCTGTAATGGATAGAGCAGATTTAGTCTCATGTGGGGAAGTAAGCCATATGGCGCGAGAGACTCATTAAGAGGGAGATTAGAGCAGACCCAGAAGTTCTGACTGAATGCACATTTGAGCACCACAGGACGGTCTATTTACTTTGTGCTGTTATAATTTATGCTATGAAATCCTGTGAACCCTGCAATTTCATTGGGGCAGTTCCCCTTTATAGCAAATAGCTGGCAAAACAACCCAAGCAATGTTTTACGGCCTATGCGCCTGTGGAGCTGATGTTGGCAGAGTCACTGAGGAGCAGATTAGAATGTAACTGAACAGCTTGTTTTAAACAATATATTTTTGAAACTGGAAAATGATTACCTCAACATTGTGAGCATTTAAAACATAATCCATGAATTATATATACAGTACCAGTCAAAAGTTTGTACACACCTACTCATTTCAGGGGTTTTCTTTATTTTTGACTATTTTTTACATTGTAGAATAATAGTGAAGACATTAAAACGATGAAATAACACATATGGAACCAAAAGTGTTAGACTTTTTAAATGTTTTATATTTTATATTCTTCAAAGTGGCCACCCTTTGTCTTAATGATAGCTTTGCACACTCTCGGCATTCTCTCATCCAGCTTCACCTGGAATGCTTTTCCAACAGTTTTGAAGGAGTTCCCACATATGCTGAATACTTGTTGGCTGCATTTCCTTCACTCTGCGGTCCAAGTCATCCCAAACCATCTCAAATTGGGTTGAGGTCGGGTGATTGTTGAGGCCACGTCTTCTGATGCAGCACTCCATCACTCTCCTTGGTCAAATAGCAATTACACAGCCTAAAGGTGTGTTGGGGCATTGTCCTGTTGAAAAACAAATGATTGTCCCACTAAGCGCAAACCAGAGGGGATGTCAAACCGCTAGGCTACAGCATACCGCTGACTGGACAGTTTAATCTGCCATGTCAGTCAGGGTACTAGCACAGTCTTGTCGCTGCTGTCATTGGTCTCTGTGGAGGGAACAAAGAATGTGGGAATATCTCTTCAGCTTTACAGTGAAAACTGGCAATGTCACTGGAGCAGCTGTCAACAATCACATTACCCGCACACATCTCTCTCTCTCTGTCTCTGTCTCTGTCTCTCTCTCTCTGTCTCTGTCTCTGTCTCTGTCTCTGCCTCTCTCTGTCTCTCTCTCTCTGATATCTCTCTCTCTCTCTCTCTCTCTCTATGGTGAGATGTGTGTCTGACAACTAGCCTACTGTAGGCTATATGCTTCCCCTGCAGTAAAATATAGGAGAATGAACACATAGGACATGGGGGAAATTTTAACATGGGATATTGCACGCGTGAGAACCCAGTGAACGCATGGTTTCACATTTAGGTAGCTTAACCCATCCCCTGCAAGTTAATTGTACATGAGCTGAAGTGTTTGGTAAACGAGATTAGACCATTTGGTAACTTAACATTTGTTAGAGTGTGTGCTGCATGTTTTTAAAGCATTTAACAACACTGTATGTTGTTCTTGATGATTTCTAGTGTAATTTGAGGGTCTGAGTACAGATGGATGGATGACTTTCTGTAGGAGCAAGGACTGGATGGAGACGGATAACTATTTAGCAGCTTTAATGGTTAAACCACATTGAACACCATCAGCAACCATACCCGACTGTCCATCACTTCCTGTTTCAATTATGCTTATCCCCACAAAATTAAAGCATTGACAAATAGGAACAAATATAATTAGTTAGGATTAGATTAACAGTTTCCTAAAACACAGATTCACCACATATTAGCAATGTGTATAAATGCCATATAAAACAGTTCAGTTTAGTTTAACAAAATATGAAATGCTCCTAAAAGTAGCCTAAACTGCCTGCCAATTTGCCTCGAGTGATCTACGTTAATGCTCAGAATCAGAGCTCTCTTTATCTTGAGAACAAGCCAATAACAACTTCCAAGGCAAGTGCATGCTGCTCAGCTCTGCTGTGAAATCTGTGGTGTGCTTTATGGTGTGGAACACAGTGAAAATCAGTCCAGCGATCACATGCACTGCAGTCCTGTACCAGAGCGCATGCACAGTAGTAAAACCGGGACACAGAGCAGATAACTGGAGTGTCATACCATTCTGTTGGGGAGTGTCATACCATTCTGTTGGGAATAACTATTGGTAGTAAAGAGGTTTCGATATGGATTTGAGAAGGGATACCGTGGACAACAATCCTGTGTTTCACATGTCCCTCAGTCGACATCAAGGATGGATCAAAGTGTCAGGTAAGCAACTTATAACCTTGCCAATTTAGAAGTTATTGAGTCATCATTGGAATTGACAAAGGCTGCATTTGCACAGGCAGACCAATTCTGATCTTTTTTTATTAATTAGTCTTTTGACCAATCAGATCAGCTCTAAAAACAAAGATCTGATGTGAAAAGATCTGATGTTATTGGTCAAAAGACCAATAAGTGGAAGAAAGATTCCAGCCACCCTAGACATTGACTGTTCTCCATGCTCCTGTCTAGCATGTGGTACTGTTGCATCAAGGCTCAGACCAACAGACCGACTCCTAATTAGCTTCTATCCCCTGGCCCTAATGTTGTAAATGGCTAACTACTTCTACTCCCCCTCACACCTATACTGCTGCTAAAATTATTATTGATGTCACGCCCTGACCATAGAGAGCCTTTTATTCTCTATGGTGGTTAGGTCGGGGTGTGACTAGGGTGGGTTATCTTGGTTATTGTAAGTCTATGTTGGCCTGGTATGGTTCCCAATCAGAGACAGCTGTTTATCATTGTCTCTGACTGGGGATCATATTTAGGCAGCCATTTCTCCCACTGTGTTTTGTGGGATCTTGTTTTTGTGTAGTTGCCTGGGAGCACTGCATTTGCTGCACGTTTCATTTTCTGTTTATTGTTTTGTGAGTTTCCTTTATTAAACATGTGGAACCCAAACCACACTGCACATTGGTCTGAGTATATTTCCACTTTGTACGACGAACGTGACAATTGATAATTTATTCACTGGGGGAAGCCAATAAAGAAAGTTAAATTCTGTGTTGTGATAATTGCGTTGTTTGCTCAATAACCTGTTAGTTCATAAGACTTGACACCGTGATATGTAGGCCTAAAGGCCGAGACATTAAGACAGTGGCAGAATAAATTCAACCACACATTTGTTTCATCACAGAACCAGAGAGCAACCTCTGTCAGGTGAAGTCCACAAAGCATATTGCATGTAACAATACAGTTGTTACATAACCTACAGCATCGTCAAGCAAGGTCAAGTTTCCAATATTTTCAGACTACTAAACTGCTATTGATTTAGAACCACCGAGAGTTACTTCAAGTCGCTAAGAAAACAGATCTGCCGCCACTATTCTAGCACCATTTCAACTTCTACATTTCAACATCTAATCACCTATGCTTAGTCTAATACAGTGAAAATAGACCAAATACTAATTAGTCTTATCAACATAAGCTAAATAGGATGTGACTGTCAATGGTACTGATGTGTGTGTGTGTGTGCGCGTGTGTGCGCGTGTGTCACACCCTGGCCTTAGTATTTAGTATTTTCTTTATTATTTTGGTCAGGCCAGGGTGTGACATGGGTGAATTATGTGTTTGTCTTGTCAGGTAAGTCTATGGTTGCCTAGAGTGGTTCTCAATCAGAGGCAGTTGTTTATCGTTGTCTCTGATTGGGAACCATATTTAGGCAGCCATATTCTTTGGGTATTTCGTGGGTGATTGTTCCTATCTCTGTGTTTTTCACCAGTTAGGACTGTTGTCGGTTTTCACGTTACGTTTATTGTTTTTTTTCGTAAATTGTTCGTATTTTCATCTTTCATTAAAGATGTTTATGAATAACCACGCTGCATTTTGGTCCTCCTCTCTTTCACTAGAAGAAAACGGTAACAGCGTGCGTGTGCGCGCAAGTAGAAAAGCATATTGACTCACCCTACCTGTAGAGAAATGCCTATGCCATCCTCTTTCATGTTGCATTAACAGTCTGACTCATTCATACAGTACAAGCTTTTAGTTTGTTGTCCTAGGCTACCTGGCTAAAATACTTACTCGCTACCCTAACTTCCTTTCATGGGCAAAGACGCCAGGCCACCTAGTTAACATTAGCATACCACATCTAGCTACATGTTGAACTTCCATCCTCTCAGGCCAGTGGCACAATGTATAAATGAATGGTAGTATCAGAATCACAATTATAATTATTGGCCAGTAAGTAGAATGAAGTAAAACTACAAGTCCAAATCCCTATCTTCATCAATGGCTTATTTAGGAAAGGTTCGATTTTAGCTAGCTAGCCACTGAACAACAACACAAGATGCAACAATAAATCAATTTTGTCAATGTTTGGCCTGTAATGTGATTGGTTTGAAGCCAAACTCAAACTGACTTCCCATTACACTTTTTTTTGGTGTGCCAGGACCATTCACAGCTGAGCTCACTCAGTTCAGATCAACGCTGACTGGCTATTATTTCAAAAAATATAATCAAGGGAGGCCAAATGCTCACTGGCTTCCCTTGCATTCAATGCTATGGTCGGCAACAATATCATACTCCTTCTGGTCAGATCGGCAACAATATCATACTCCTTCTGACCAGACAGCATCAGATAGAGACGCTACACATACTGAGACAGAGGGGTGCTGTTTCGTTTGCTTTCGCTGGTGACATACAGTACATTCAGCCTCTTGCGAAATTAAGGCTCTTTATGAAACAAAGAAAGATTAAATAAATGATTAACTAGCCTACTGTAGGCTATATGCCTCCCCTGCAGTAAAATATAGGAGAATGAACACATAGTATACAGGCAAATTTTAACATGGGGTATTGCATGTGTGAGAACCCAGTTTGTCCATTTTTTGTCCATTTTTTGGGGAAGCCTGGCTTCCCTTGGCATCTATGAAAACACACCACTGTTACTACCACTACTACCACTGCTGTTAATTGATTGCTATTACATTACCATTACTATCTACACTGTTAAAATAGTGTTTTTTAACACTAAAACTAGTGGTAACTGAGCTGCAACCAACATTGAGACAAAACCTTAACTTTCCTGGAGTTTTAAAACACATGGGTGTAAGTGTTTATGAGACAGATTTAAGGTGTTCTGAAACATGACATGGTGTGCTGTAACACCACAGTGTTAGGAGTTGTGCAACACCTTGCAAAGGTTGAAAACACTATAATGGTGTTTCGTGCAGAATCCCTTCTCTTTTGGTGTCATTTCCTTTCTCTAAAGCTCCTAAACACTGATGGTGTTTCACATCCTTTCTAGTCCAGAATAACAACCATTCTTCTGGAGTTTCCAAATACTGTAGATGGGAGTCCTTCAACTGTTTTTATATTCCCTGGTATTATGCTCAAACAAAGGATACAATAAAATATTTTGTTTTGTGAAAACAAGTTAATGCGTTTGTCCATGTTCATAATTAATGAGTATAAAATACATTTTTTAAGACATGAATATACAAGTATTAAACATATTGTATCAATAGCATGAATGGAACTATGTCAATAGAACAAAGATAAGAATATGAATCAAGAAAATGAATCAATGAATCAAAATGGTTGTTTGACAATAAGCATAGAGTGACCATTAGCAGCCAAAATGCTACTCAAACCACTGTTCTTATTGAGTGAATTCCTTTTTTGTTTCAATGTAATAAAATGTTGCACTCACGTTGTCATAGACGCATACCTTCTTGGATTGTGCCAGGTGTGCCTAATGATGAAGCGCAGGTGTGTGTAATGATGAATGTCAGGTGCGTGTAATGATGAATGCCAGGTGCGCGTAATGATGAATGCAAGGACCGGTGGTTAGTAAACCGGTGAAGTCGAATGCTGGAGGGGAGGAGCGGAAGTAGACATGACACTACCATACCATATCATGAGACCATCCATGTCTTCATCACTGGAAAGATAAACGGTTGAGTTTGATATCATTTAAAAGCTTACAAACAGTTTTGTTTTTAAATAAACATTTGCACATTTAACCTTATATATCAATAATCAAAAAATGATGATGTAGCTTATGTCGCTTTCAAAACAAATGGGAACTCGGAAAAATCAGACTTCCGACTGGGTAAAATCATTTTGCATGGCCATCCAATTTGGAATTCCAAGTCGGAAACTCGGGCATCTTTCTAGAGGATCGACTTTCCGACCTGAAGATCACTGACATCATGATTTGACCTCATTTTTGTTCCCAGTCGTCTTGAAAGCACCATCAAACCCTACTTTATGTGTTCCCGCCTTCGGTTCGGAACCGAAGGCGGGAATGCTCTTGAATACAGGGTGGGTGTCATTTCAATCATATAAATAGACTTCATAGAATGGACCTGTCCCTTCAGACCACTGCAATTTTGCTGGTATATCATTTAAATTTGTATTGAATTTGCATTTTTACATCTAATTATTACCACAAAGATGGCCACCAATCCACCCACCGTCGAATGTCAACTTGAATGGTCATCTATTCTATGATCTCAATAGGTTTCCAATGGAGGACAGACAGTTTAGATATTACCATTCAAGTCAACATTCTTTGATGTGTGGACCTCAAAATATTTGTGGTACCATTTGAATGTCAAAATGTTTAAATTGTATTGCAAATTTAGTACATTTATTGGACAAAACATGACACCCACTAAGATGTAAGAGCATTTTGTGTTTCAACCTATGGCGGGCACAACACAAAATCCTCAGATTATGTAAAATAGGGTCTAAACTACAACATATGTGAATATGTTAAACATCTGAGTTTACGCGTTTTTAGGTAATTGATGTTTTTATATATACACAGTGCATTCGGAATGTACTCAGACCCCCTGACTTTTTACACATTTTGTTACGCTACAGCCTAATTCTAATATGTATTAAATAGTTATTATGCATTAAATAGTTATTTTTTCTACACACTCAATCTACACACACATAATGACAAAGGAAAAACAGTTTTTTGGAAATTGTATTAATTTATCAAATAAGTACCACGTTTTGTTGAAGCTGTTTCCCCATTCTTCACTGCAGATCCTCTTGAGCTCTGTCAGGTTATTATTATTTTTTAACCTTTATTTAACTAGGCAAGTCAGTTAAGAACAAATTCTTGTTTACAATGATGGCTTACCGAGGAACAGTAGGTTAACTGCCTTGTTCAGGGGAAGAATGACAGATTTCTTTACCAGCTCAGGGGTTTGATCCAGCAACCTTTTGGTTACTGGTCCAGCGTTCTAACAACTAGGTTACCTGCTGCCCCGGCAGGTTGGGTGGGGAGCGTCTTTGCACAGCTATTTTCAAGTCTCTCAAGAGTTGTTAGATCGGGTTCCCTCGATCCTGATTAATCTCCCTGTCTCTGCCGCTGAAAAACATCCCCACCGCATGATGCTGCAACCACCATGCTTCACCGTGGGGATGGGGCCAGGTTTCCTACAGACGTGACCCTTGGCATTCAGGACAATCTTGGTTTCATCAGACCAGAGAATCTTGTTTCTCATGGTCTGCCAAAAGGCACCTAAAGGACTCTCAAACTCCAAGCAGGCTGTCATGTGCCTTTTACTGAGGAGTGGTTTCTGTCTGGCCACTCGACCATAAAGGCCTGATTGGTGGAGCGCTGCTGAGATGGTTGTCCTTCTGGAAGTTTCTCCCATCTCTACAGATGAACTCTGGAGCTCTGTCATAGTGACCATCGGTTCTTGGTCACCTCCCTGACCAAGGCCCTTCTCCCCTGATTGCTCAGTTTGG